>NW_024745882.1:0-11397 GCF_018991925.1 Homarus americanus
CTACACTAGTACATCTTCACTGCACTAGTACATGTTCACTACACTAGTACATCTTCACTACACTCGTACATCTTCACTACACTAGTACATCTTCACTACACTAGTACTTCATGTCCTCAATATTAATTCAAATATTGTAAAATTCCAACCATATTAGTTTAAAACTGAACCAATTCCGGAATTTTGAAATTGACCTCACCAGACATTACAAAGAAACCAACCATCACCATCATGCGCTTTGCAATTGTTGAAGGTAAGGGTCAAGATGCCTTATTGGTGTTCATACCCAATAATCACCTGGAGTGGCTTAACCCCAGGGTGATCCTTGAATACGACCCCACCATGGACGCTGAGGAGTACCCACCTAAGGCTGTGATTTGGGTCCCTGATCAGTTCATCATCTCTGTTAATTTGGAGATGGTGTCCTCCAGACCACAGACCATAACCCACATGCTACCACCAGCTACACCCTGCCGGGAACCTCACAGGCGCCACGAGGACCACAGGCATGAGGACCACAGCCGCCACGAGGAGCAACAGTTCCACAGGCGCCACGAGGAGCAACAGTTCCACAGGCGCCACGAGGAGCAGCGGTTCCACAAGCGCCGTGACGAGCGGTTCTATGAAGAGCGGCGGTTCCGCGAAGAGCCGCGATTCCAAGGCCTCTGTCACAACTGCTCAGAGCTACGATGCCGCAGTCGTCAGGCACCGCGGTTCCACGACCATTACTGATACAATTGATGATCAGTCGCGTCAACCCAAATATAATAAATTGTAAAACATTAATAAAATTTTGTTTTTGTTTAATTGTTTTCTTTGTTCTTTATTACATTTTATGGAACAAGTACTGATTTATTTGATTATATTCACATGAATATTATTTTTTAAATTGTTTTACTTGAAAAAAACAAATTCCAATTAGAGTACAATGATGACTGTGGTGTAGTGAAGAATAATGATAGCATTCCACACGTCTTGGTGGAAACTCTTCAGGTGATCCAAAAATATAAAAGGTTTAAAATATCATAAAATAGAGTATTTTTAATTTCTTAATGCAAATAAAATCTAAATAAAAGATAAAATTAAACAATAAAAAAGGAATTTAAAAGCTAATTTATGTAACTTAGAGAATGCTTCTCTCTCACCTTCTCTCTAACCTCTCTCTCACCTCTCTAACCTTCTCTCTCTCTCTCACCTTGTCTCTCACCTTCCCTCTCTGTTAACTATTTTTTTGCACTAAATGGAGAAAATTAAATATTTTTTCATATTCAAACATTTATGATTTTTTCTTTTCTTTTCTTGTGAAAACAAATAGACTCTTTCAACTTATTTTGTGCTGCAATGTCAGGTCTGTAATACTGTGTTTTGTACACTCATACTTATTGGAGAATTTTAATTGCTTATGGAGGAGTGTACAACGTCAGGCATGTCATTTATGAAACAAACAACAACAGGCCCAATACACTGCTTGGGGTCATGTAGAAAATCTTCTATCCATGCTAGGACATTTCCCCGAATTCCGTACCCTTCCAGTTTGATTGTTAGCCTTTCGTGGGGTACACTGTCGAAAGCCTTGGCAAAATCTATGTAAATATTGTCTATATTACCAGCCTGTTCCAGAATATGGGTCCAAATATCCAATACCTTGAGCAATTGTGTTAAGCAGGAGCGCCCCTGCATAAAACCGTGATGGCAATCCTTTACAAGGTTGTTTCGTATTAGATGTTCCATCGCAGCATCTCTGATAATACTCTCAAGTACTTTACATACAACAGTACCCCGATTTACGCGGTTAATTGAACCCACGGGGTACCGCGTAAAGTGAACAACAGAACATATGGGATTAATTCCAATAGAGATTGGCCCGACCCCCAAACTCCACTTTTTCCGACACAATACCTATGTTGTATTAAAAATAACATCTTAATTTTATGATGGTATGGGTGAAAACACTAGATTTTAACGTTTGGTAATAAATAATACCTCAGACTAAAGTTAGGATAATATAATTGACATTTCTGGATTCCTTGCAGGTCAGGGAATATTTTGAATGTAAACTTCATATATTTTGCACAAAAGATAAAATATTTGCTTTGTGTAAACCAAATTATTACATTAGATCTAAAATTTGTATGTCTAATGCAAAATCCATGATGTTTATATTCAAAATGATCATCATATTGTAAGAATTCCAACAATGTAAATTATATTCTGGCTGGGTAATTTGTATGAATTTTATGAGCTAAATAAAAAAAAATATATACTTCACCACGTATATGAGTAGATGCACTGCGGAAAGTGAAAGTCCGGTTCTGGCGAGGTACCGCGTAAATGAGAAATCGCGGAAAGTGAAACCGTGTAAAGCGGGGCAATACTGTAGTTATAATCAGGAATTTATAAATACAAATACATATTATATCCTTATAGACCATAATTAAGAGGAATAGGATATCATTATTCACACCTCCTTGAATATTATTAACTCTGGATATAGTAAAGCATAGACAGTGACTGAGATCACCACATTCCAAAATATCCAAATACTTTTCAGAGCTAAATCTTCCTTTAATCTGAGTTAGTTCACCCATGATGCTGTCTGTGTTTAACAAGCCCCAAACATTGACTGTCACATGATTCGCTTCTTGCCACCTTGTTGATGTTGTGACGTTGATAACCTGGTGTTTGGCCGCCACAGTGGAGAGGACCCTGGGTGGTGGATGCTAAGGTCATCTCATCTAAGATCACCTGACCCCAAAAGTCTGTCTTCACCCTCGTATTGCCGGTAAACTGGAGGCTAGTAGTACGATGGCGATCTAACCTTTCCTTAATTGCCTGAGTCCTGTGGTGTATCCCGGCCTCATGTAACCTCCTTCTCACAGTTCCTGCAGAAACGTCAACTTGAAGCTGTTTTTAATGGTGACTGTCATGGGAGGCTGTGTCGCCATGAGTCTTTCATCGTCCACTGGGGTAGTCTTTCTCGGTCCACCAGACTTAGGTTGGGTTAGGAGGATTACACTTCCCTCCCTCCCTGCCACCTTCTCTCCCTCTCCTTCCTTCTCCCTCCCCACCACCTCCTCCCTCTCCTCCACCACCACCTCCTCCTCCTTCTCCCTCCCCACCACCTCATTATAAACCTTGATGACAGCTCTTGTTATCATTTATAGACAAATATTGACTAAAACAACCAATAGGAAACAACCTTATCACTCAGTTCCCGAGAGTGCCACAGTGCCACGTGAGAGTGCCAAGGTGCCACATGAGTTAGGAACGTTTGGTAGGGAGTAACACTACACCTGGAGGCAAAGACATTAAATAATTATCATACATAGAAAATCTAAAATGAAATACAGTTCAGTAAAAGTAATCAATAATGAATAAAGTGTTACTGTGCACTCACCTTTAATGTAGTCAGCTGAATGCACACGGGGCCTCAATAATTTTTTAATTAAACATGGAGACTACATTAATTGGCTGAAGCAGAGCAGGAGACAGGGCTGGGTGGGTCATCAATGCTGCTTTCTTCAGATAGGTTAATGTACTTGTTGGTTGAAGGTATTGGATCATCTTGAGGGAGTGAAGAGGCAGCAGTGGGGGACTTCTTAAAATATTTGTCCAATTTAGACTGCACAGTTTGCCTTTTCTTTTCATTGTAAATCTCCCTGTATCAAGCAAGTGCATCTTGGGTCAATCTGTCAACTTTGGCAAAACGCTAAACATTTTCATCCATTTCTTCAAAAATTTTCATCCCCTTATTAATAGTAACAAATGCCTCTGTCATTTGTTTCACTGAAACTTTTTTTGGGAGTGCAGATTCTTCTTCTACATTTGACTCTCTTCTTCCTCTGCAATTTTCTGTGCCTCCAGTTTAATAAGATCCTCGTTACTTAGCTCTTCTGCTACACTTTCAACCAACTGCTCAACATATTCATTATCAATTTCGGGGGAGCTGGTGGTAGAGTGGTACCGCTCTTGCCTTCGCAAGCGAGATGTCACGGGTTCGATTCCCGGGCCGGTGGAAGTTGTTTGGACATACTTCCTAGCCCCCATTAGTCCCTGTTCACCTAGCAGCACAGTAGGTACCTGCTGTAAATCGAAAGTTGCGAATTCGTATTCATGGACAAGTTGTTGGAGCTTCCAATAACTTGATGACATAAAATCATTGACTCTCCAGGCGTCTATGCCCTTGACTCTTCAGGCTTCTACGCCCTTAACTCATGAGACATAAAGGCAAGCATGAACTTAGCATGCTGCCCTGTTGGGCACTGTAAACGCTTCTGCGCTTCACCTTGCACAAGACTGTAGGGGAGTGCCCAATATATAATAATAAAGAAAAAAAAATTATAAATTTCTAACTTAAGCTGTTTAGCCAACTCCACCATCTTGTTACTAATCTCAGAAATTACTTCATCTTCATTAAATTCTTTGAAACTGTTCACATATCTTTTCAGGACTTCTTCCATATTCCATTCATGCACTGACCTGTAACCTCATCCCATGCTGTTCTTTATACATTTCAAAATGTTGTAGTCCTTCCAAAACTCTCTGAGCGGTTTCTCAGCTTCAGTAGCAGCAACAGCCTGAGGGAAGGTCCACTAGCGTTGCTAGGGGGGGGGAGGGTGGCGGTCCGCCCCGGGCGGCACTTTTGGGTCTGCTCATCACCCATATCTGCAGCTACTGGAGACGTTAATCCATCCCTTTGTATCGGCGGCAAGTTAATCCTTGTCGTGTCTGACCTAACACCTGACCCACATCATCACGGCCACGTCATGAGCTACACCCTTGCTATGAGGCCCCCCGCCACACACACAACCTGTAACCTGTTGAGGATTAAGGAAACAACTTCAAACAAGTACGCCAGTGAGCTCATGTGGTGTGGGTCAGGTGTTAGGTCAGACACGACGAGGATTAACTTGCCGCCGATACAAAGGGAAGGATTAACGTCTCCAGTAGCTGCAGATATGGGTGATGAGCAGACCCAAAAGTGCCGCCCCCCAAAAGTGAAGGATCACGAGATGCTGAATTGCCATACGACATTGAATTGAGGAGAGAAATGTTTTCTTCGCTGGACAGAGTGATCCAAGAAATAACTTTGAGATTTCAACAGCTTCATGAACTTGCTGAGAAATATGCCTTCCTTACCCCATTGAATCTTTTGGATGATAAATATGAGTGTAAAATAGATCACGATCACGACGACATTGATAAAGAGGAGTTCATCGTTGAGAGAAAAAGACTTCAGCATTTTGTTGCTGTTGCTGCTATAACTATTAAAGACAGAATACAGACGTGGAAAGAAGGCCCCCTTGAACTTTTGGAGTTTATTCAAAAGTATAACCTTGGGAACTCGGTTCCAAATATAGTAATAATGCTGAGGATTTTCCTCACAATTGCTGTTAGTGTTGCTAACTGTGAGAGGAGTTTTTCGAAACTAAAACTGATCAAGAATTACTTAAGATCTACTATGAGCACCTTGCGGTTGAGAAATCTTGCCATACTGTCTATCGAGCGATAATTGACAGATGAAATAGTTTTTGACAATGTCATTGAAGAATTTGCCAACGAAAAAACAAGAAAAAACGAAGTTGAAGACAGGTGTATATAGAATAGGTAGTAGGTAGTAGGCAGCTACCAAACAGGGAGGTACTACCGCCTGGGAAGATATTGGAAGCATAATGTGTTGTGTAATGGTAGACCCTGCTGCTATATGGCATTGCAAAAATTGTGACCAAGTCCCAGGTTGCTGATCTGACTTTCTGCCTCACTTACACACAATTGCGGGGTCTCAATTGTTTCTCTTGCTATTAACAACACAACATACGTATATCGTTTCTCACTAATGATCTTTTTTTTTATTTCTTTATGGTTCCTTATTATCATTATTATTATTATTATTATTATTATTATTATTATTATTATTATTATTATTATTATTATTGTTATTGTTATTATTATTTATTATTATTATTATTGCAGTGTTTTCAGTATTATTATTATTATTATTTTATTTTTATTTTTGTATTTTTTATTATAAATTTTGTTATCTGAATTATTATTATTATTATTATTATTATTATTATTATTATTATTATTATTATTATTATTATTATTATTATTATTTATTATTATTATTATTGCAGTGTTTTCAGTATTATTATTATTATTATTATTATTATTATTATTATTATTGTTACGTATTACGTTTTCGCCCCCCGGGCCCTGATGTGGGTCGGTGACCTGTGTTCGGGTGGGCTAATACCCATTAAAAAAAACAAAAAACAAAAACAAAAAGAGATAGACAAATAACTAAATAAAGACAGTAAAGTAAAAATTGATTCATTAAATATTTTCAGATCAAATTCCTGTTTACTTCCAGTCCCACGTCCAGCAATCCAGGTGTGTCCTTGAGACAGACACATCAGGTCACGAATCGTCTTCTCTCTGTCTTTCCCGTTGTTGTTTTCTCCCGTTCTGCTGAGGCGCCAGAAATGTCAGGTTGTCATTTACTATTAACTACCAGGAGATGATGTGTCACAATTGTCCTTGTCTTCTGATGTAAGTTTTCTTCTCTCTGTTATGAAGTTTAAGGTTTTGATCTTAAATTTTGTGTATTTTTTGTACTGTTTCGTAAGGTTTTGTGTTAATTTGTTTTATTTTTTCTCTCGATTTTCCAGTTTTTGTCAGCAGGATAGATGATATGTTTATCTTCCTCTGTTTCATCTTACTCTATGGGAAGAATAATTTTGGCCTGATTTCAAGTCTGTCTGTCTGTGTACCTTAAATTCCTTGGCGTGGAGTTTTAGTGTCTCTGGTATGCGTTCACTCCTGCTTCTTATAGTTTTAGTAACTCTTATAATTTGAGTTTCTTAGCATTCATAGTTTAGTCTTTAATGTTGTTTATATACAATTGGTAGCAGCTACATATTTTTTTCTAATATATTTTGTGACTCAAATTAAAATTTTTATTATCATTATTATTTGATTTTAATATATTCAATATTTTTTAACGTAATACGCCATATTTCTTCTCAGTATTCTTGATAGCATCCTAGTCTTGTGGTCTATCTATCTATCTATCTATCTATCTATCTATCTATCTATCTATCTATCTATCTATCTACTATCTATCTATCTATCTATCTATCTATCTATCTATCTATCTATCTATCTATCTATCTATCTATCTGTCTATCTATCTATCTATCTATCTATCTATCTATCTGTCTATCTATCTATCTATCTATCTGTCTGTCTGTCTGTCTGTCTGTCTGCATCCTTAGATTTAATTTCAATATCATAAATGTTACATGGTAATAGATAACCTTGCATGACAATAAACGTGACTTTATATATGTTAAAAGCGGGATAGACTGAGGTACCTGGGTAAATAATGTGTTTATAATGGTAGTATCTCGTGCACCACCCTCCTCCTAGTAGAATAGTCTCCAATATATCAAGTTCATTACGAGGGACTCACTGAATGGATGAAAAATAACTTAAATAACCAATAAAATTACGTTTTTCATCATCATCATCGTGACGTGAGGGAAATAAAAATTTAAATTATTCCCAAATAATTATTCTAGGAAAAATCATAGGTCTTTATTTTTTAGGAGTGATTATTAGGTAATTTTAGCCTCAGAGAATATAAGTAAAATGTCAGAAAGTTTTGTCATTGTTGTATAGTCTCTAACGTTAACCAAGGAAATGATGTAGCCGATGGAGTGCCCTTAAATTCAGGCTTGTCTGCTGTAAAATGAAGAAAATTGAATGGTTTACTTTACAGGGTATTCTTTTGTATTTATTTATTTTTATTTTTATTTTTTTATTATTATTATTATTTTTTTTTTAGTGATGGCAGAATTGTAGCTGATAAATTTTGGGAAAACAATGTAGGAAGAGAGGAGTAAGGGGAGAGGAGGTGAAAATACTAAATATATGCTGAATAACTTGACATCCTCCATCATGATATAAAAACGACCCAAAATCCTGGACACACATCTCTTATAATGCTTTAGTGTGCATTTTGTCAGGGGGGTTATGTTAGGTTAGATTAAGTTAGGTTAGATTTGATGAGGTTAGGTTAAGTTAGATTAGTTTTTTTTGTCTGCAGGGATTATAACAACACACTTCAACATAGGAACTGTATATCATGACTGTACTGTAGCGAAGACATAACAACACCGGGAAGAAAATGTGAAAACTGTGTTATGTAGGATTACACTACTCTGATATGAAACTAAGGAAGGTATGGATCACTTAAGAGCTTTAGAGATGAAGGAAGGAAGGAGAAGATTAATTACGTGGACAGGATGATAAACGAAGCTCTCCTGACGAGGGTTGCAGAGAGAGACAGAACCTATTAAGTGTGATAACAGGAGAAATACTAACTGGATTGGTCGTGTGTTGACAGACGAGGGGCATTTATGGAATGTCAGGGAGAGAAGCGATCGAAGATTGGGTTATCGAATTAACTGGAGAATTAATGGATATACGTAGCGTGGAATAAGGAGATAAAGGACAAGGAAAAGTTGGAAGATTGGATACCGATGAGAAGATGACTGAAAAAAATAAAACCTGGGACGAACACCTTGTCGAAAATCAAGTTTTATCTAAGTATTTCAATGGATTTAGAAGCGTGACAAAACTACATTGGTGCCTTTAAGAATTCGGAATTATATTGTACAATTCAAAATTCAGGTTTATTTATTTAACTATATTGTACAGTTCCAAATTCAGGTTTATTTATTCATTTATTATTTGTTACAGTCGATCAGTGAAGAAGATGGCCGGCCTTACTGCGCATTTTATGTTGCCTCGTATATTTTGTTTTAACTTATTTCATCTCATGTGAAGTTAATCCTAAAGAGTTCGTTCATCGAGGTATATTTTCAATGTTATGTTATTGAATTGATTGTATACAATTTACTATGAACTTATGAAAAACTTTATGTACCCGGTTGAGGTATGAGAAAGAGTTATATCTGTACTCAGGTAACACATGTGCACCGCCATTGCTCAGGTAACACATGTGCACCGTTATGATCATGCATACACACACCTGATCATCTAAAATCCCAACCAGGAAATTTTAACAGACAATTGCATACATTTCTACAACAGATACAGTAATGCCAACAGACAGGTACGCACAGAAGGAACTTGAAGTACAGCGTAATATTACATAACCAATTACAAAAAATATGTTAGGTAAATTTTGTTCCACATGACAAGGAAAATAGCGAGACTTTAATCCCTTGTTGACGACCATCTTTCCTCGAGGCTGCCTGCTGTCCCCGACCACACAGGGAGAGACAGACCGATAGATAAATATAAAGCCACACTGACAGACCGTAGACAGAATGCAGATAGACAGACTGACAGAAAACGGAAAAAAAACTGACACACACAAACTAGGGAGGGAAGGGGAGGGGATGGAAAGAGAGAGGAGAGGGGGGGGAGGGAGAGAGGGGAGGAGAGAAGAGAAAGGAGAAGAAAAGGAAGAAGGGGGGACTCAGTTCGACATTGGCCGTGAACCATCTGTTGTGTCCGTTGGTCCGTTGTCTACCGTTACTGGCTTCTCCCCTCCCCCCCCCCATCATCCTAACCCCACCACCTCCTCCCTCTCTCCATTGTTCCTTCTCCTGTTGCTCACCCCTCCCTCTCAACCCCTCCCTCTCAACCCCTCCCTCTCAACCCCTCCCTCACAATCCCTTCCTCACAACCCCTTCCTCACAACCCCTTCCTCACAACCCCTTCCTCATCTCTCCCTCACCCCTCCCTCTTAACCCCTTCCTCATAACCCCTTCCTCACCCCTCCCTCACAACCCCTCCCTCTTAACCCCTTCCTCACAACCCCTTCCTCACCCCTCCCTCACAACCCCTTCCCCTGGCAGCCCTCACAACCCCTTCCTCACCCCTCCCCTCGCAACCCCTTCCTCACCCCTCCCTCCTGCAACCCCTTCCTCCCACAACCCTTCCTCACCCCTCCCTCACAACCCCTTCCTCACCCCTCCTCCCCCAGCCTTCATACCTCCCCTCCTTGCCCCCCTTCCTCACCCCTCCCTCATCCTTCCTCACCCCTCCCCTCTCTTCCTTCCTCACCCCTCCCTCCATCCCCTTCCTCCACCCCTCCCTCATAACCCTTCCTCACCCCTCCCTCCATCCCCTTCCTCACCCCTCCCCTCACCAGCCCTTCCTCCCACAACCCCTTCCTCCACCCCTCCCCTCTAGCCCCTTCCTCCCCCTCCCCTCCCCACCAACCCCTTCCTCCCCAACCCCTTCCTCACCCCTCCCTCCCCAGCCCTTCCTCACCCCTCCCCTCCCCAACCCCTTCCTCACCCCTCCCTCCCGCAACCCCTTCCTCACCCCTCCCTCGCAACCCCTTCCTCCTGACCCTTCCTCTACCTCCCTCACAACCCCTTCCTCACCCCTCCCTCACAACCCCTTCCTCACCCCTCCCTCCCACAGCCTTCACCCCTCCCTCATAACCCCTTCCTCACCCCTCCCCTCACATCCCTTCCTCACCCCCTCCCTCCACAACCCCTTCCTTACCCCTCCCTCCATAACCCTTCCTCACCCCTCCCTCACATCCCCTTCCTCACCCCTCCCTCATAACCCCTTCCTCACCCCTCCCTCACATCCCCTTCCTCACCCCTCCCTCACAACCCCTTCCTCACCCATCCCTCACCCTCTCACTCCTTGTGGCAGCAACTGAGGCGTGACTGTACACTGTGTTGATAATTAAGAAAAATTAACTTCACGAGGCCCTCAGAGGCTTGTGGGCTGTAACCATTAACACCTGCTGTACTATTTACCTGTTTAATTGACTTAGTTTTGTTATAGACGAAGACTAATATCTTTTATGTGAACTAAATAACAACACAATATATAATAACCGATACAATACAAGACAATACCAGTACGTGATGTATTTTTAGTGAACTATTTTCGTAAATGATCCTGACTAAATTTTTTTATCCAAAGTTTTCTTGAAGAGAATCTTATTGATATTCCTTTCACTTATTTATGATATTAATATTTAAGTCAAAATCTACATATGTGATGCTTTGTTTTACTATATTTTACTAAGTGTTAGTAAAATATTTAACACCTCAGCTTTTGTTTATCATATTTAATGCATGAATCATATTACCATCTTATCTTTTATTTCAACCTTTGTAATCAATCTTTAAATAACTTGATATCTGTACATTACCTAACCTTTGTTATCACCTGAGTCACTAATTAGAGATGTGTGTGTTGACAGATATGGGCGAGTGTGGGTGTGTGGAGGGCGGCGGGGTGGTGACGATGGGCCCGGGGGAAGGGTGCCAGTGCTTGTGCCCGCCCACCAAGCCCACTTTCAGGGATAACTCCGCTACCTGAATCTCCACCCAA
>NW_024745883.1:0-10669 GCF_018991925.1 Homarus americanus
CCTCTTGGCAAGATGCTGGACTCTGCCACTGAGTTAGAAATAAATCCGAGCTTTGAAAAAATCACAGTTGGCCCTCCACTCGTTGAGCTTGCACATACTGTCATTGACGACCTGAGTACTGACCAGTACTATGGTTACATGATTTGCAGTGCCATCAAAACTGGGGTCATGCCTGATAGACTTGGTTACCTGCAGATAGGTCCAGTCTCACATTCTAGGTGGCTCACAACGGCTCTCAGGTTCTGCCGAATTTGGGTCGCTCATCATAAACTGAAAGGGAACCAGCTTCACAACCTGAGACTTATTGTCCAATTCATCGTGAGTGTCTACTTGCCAAATTGGTTTAACACCAAGGTCAAGTCATCGTTCTCCGAAGGTCCGAGGCATGTTCTCTTCCAGCTTGAGCTCCTGAGGAGTCAGCCAAGGAAGGTTGTTCAGATTGTGGAGCAGACTGTGAGGAGATATT
The DNA here is from genome assembly GCF_018991925.1 of Homarus americanus. Lineage (NCBI taxonomy): Eukaryota > Metazoa > Arthropoda > Malacostraca > Decapoda > Nephropidae > Homarus > Homarus americanus. The sequence continues at coordinate 467 of NW_024745883.1, forward strand.
CCTGGTATGCTCATCCCGAGGCAGTTCTGCAGACAATGCTCTGCAGTAAGGATGAGGAGGAGAGAAGAGTGGCAGTCAAAAAGATCTTGGATATGAGACTTATGAGAGGATCTGGGCATGACGAATCAGTTGGTGACGATTCCTTCAGGGTCAGGAAGACTCCTGAAGTCAATCTAGGTGCCAAGACCCTCACTGATCTCATAGATCTGGATAACATCCTGGCTGGCAGTGAGCCCCCTCTTACCTGCAGCCCCACCAATGTTCAAGTCAGAGCTTTCCTGGACAAACCCATGCATGTCCCTGCCTGGCCCTCGCACACCCAGAGTATAGAGCGTTGTGTACAGCAAGTGAGTGAGGCCAGCAGTCACGTGTACAGCCAGGAGAGGAGGGAATGCTACATCCGAGCTCAGGTGGTCAGCAGGAAGGTGATGAGTAGAAACAGAAGCACGAAAGACATGTTCTCTATGGTGTGCAGCAACACCGGGTCGTAGTAGTAAAACCGGTTTTTGTATTTGATGATTTTGTTTTCTAAAGGAATAATAAATTTAATAAATGTGTCAAGATCATTCGTTTCACTATTCTGGATCATTTTCATCGTAATAAATTAACCTGATACATTTACTTTACTTTAAATAAGCTATTTAGTGGTGTTGGTAAAAGGGTGGGAATACTGAATTTTCATAAGATTTCAAGTTAAAATTTACCTAGCAAAAAATGAAAACTATTCAAATCTGAAGATATCACATGATTCTGCCCATAGAACTACATCATTAATACCATGGGCCGATTTTTCAAACTAAAAAAAAAAATTCGCCTCCGTATGACACACTAATATATATGGATCCTCGTGTTTCCAAGCCGGATTTGGTAAAATGTTGCTCTGATCACCTAAGCGGCACGGGTGGTCCCCGATAGGAGTTCGGCACTTGCAGCTTCGTTGAACAGGCTTTTGTGTGAAATATAGCAGAGTCTAGGACCTTTTATTGTCCTGGTGGGCTAGAGGTAGCGTTCCCGGTCACAATTAGAAGATCGTGGGTTTGAATCCTGGTGGGGTGAGGTTTTGATTATATGGAATAGTCCGCATGCTTTATTGGGCTAATGAAATATATATGGATCCTCGTGTTTCGAAGCCACATTTGGTAAAACGTTGCTATGATCACCTAAGCGGCATGGGTGGTCCCCATTAGAGGTTCACAGAGCCATATGCTCGTTGAACAGGCTTTGTGTGAAATATAGCAGAGTCTAGGACTGCTTTTATTGTCCTGGTGGCCGAGAGGTAGCGTCCCCCGGTCACAATTATAAGATTGTGGGTTCAAATCCTGGTGGGGTGAGGTGTTGATTATATGTAGAAGTCTGCGTGCTTTAATGGTCTGAGGAAATATATATGGATCCTCGGGTTTCGAAGCCACATTTGGTAAAACGTTGCTCTGATCACCTAAGCGGCACGGGTGGGCCCCATTAGAGGTTCACGGCGCCATAAGCTCGTTGAACAGGCTTTGTGTGAAATATAGCAGATTCTAGGAATGCTTTTAGTTTCCTGGTGGCCCAGAGGTAGCGTCCCCCGATCACAATTATAAGATTGTGGGTTCAAATCCTGGTGGGGTGAGGTGTTGATTATATGTAGAAGTCCGTGTGCTTTAATGGTCTAATGAAATATATATGGATCCTCGGGTTTCGAAGCCACATTTGCTAAAACGTTGCTCTGATCACCTAAGCGGCAAGGGTGATCCCCATTAGAGGTTCACAGCGCCATAAGCTCGTTGAACAGGCTTTGTGTGAAAAATAGCAGAGTCTAGGCATGCTTTTAGTGTCGTGGTGGGCCAGAGGTAGCGTTCCCCGGTCACAATTAGAAGATCGTGGGTTCTAATCCTGGTCGAGTGAGGTGTTGATTATATGAAGATGTCCGCATGCTTTATTGGGCTAATGAAATATATATGGATCCTCGTGTTTCGAAGCCGCATTTGGTAAAACGTTGCTCTGATCACCTAAGCGGCATGGGTTGTCCCCATTAGAGGTTCACGGCGCCATAATCTCGTTGAACAAGCTTTGTGTGAAATATAGCAGAGTCTAGGACTGCTTTTATTGTCCTGGTGGCCCAGAGGTAGCGTTCCCCGGTCACAATTATAAGATCGTGGGTTCAAACCCTGGTGGGGTGAGGTGTTGATTAAATGTAGAAGTCTGCGTGCTTTATTGGGCTTATGAAATATATATGGATCCTTCTTGTTTCGAAGCCGCATTTGGTAAAATGTTGGTCTGATCACCTAAGCGGCACGGGTTGTCCCCATTAGAGATTCACGGCGCCATAAGCTCTTTGAACAGGCTTTGTGTGAAATATAGCAGAGTCTAGGACTGCTGTTATTGTCCTGGTGGCCCAGAGGTAGCATCCCCCGGTCACAATTATAAGATTGTGGGTTCAAATCCTGGTGGGGTGAGGTGTTGATTATATGTAGAAGTCCGCGTGCTTTAATGGTCTAATGAAATATATATAGATCCTCGGGTTTCGAAGCCACATTTGGTAAAACGTTGCTCTGATCAGCTAAGCGGCACGGGTGGTCCCCATTAGAGGTTCACGGCGCCATAAGCTCGTTGAACAGGCTTTGTGTGAAATATAGCAGAGTCTAGGAATGCTTTTAGTTTCCTGGTGGCCCAGAGGTAGCGTCCCCCGGTCACAATTATAAGATTGTTGGCTCAAATCCTGGTGAGGTGAGGTGTTGATTATATGTAGAAGTCCGCGTGCTTTAATGGTCTAATGAAATATATATGGATCCTCGGGTTTCGAAGCCACATTTGGTAAAACGTTGCTCTGATCACCTAAGCGGCACGAGGGATCCCCATTAGAGGTTCACGGCGCCATAAGCTCGTTGAACAGGCTTTGTGTGAAATATATAGCAGAGTCTAGGAATGCTTTTAGTGTCTTGGTGGCCCAGAGGTAGCGTTCCCAGGTCACAATTAGAAGATCGTGGGTTCTAATCCTGGTGGGGTGAGGTGTTGATTATATGAAGAAGTCCGCATGCTTTATTGGGCTAATGAAATATATATGGATCCCCGTGTGTCGAAGCCGCATTTGGTAAAACGTTGCTCTGATCACCTAAGCGGCATGGGTGGTCCCCATTAGAGGTTCACGGCGCCATAAGCTCGTTGAACAGGCTTTGTGTGAAATATAGCAGAGTCTAGGACCGCTTTTATTGTCCTGGTGTCCCAGAGGTAGCATTCCTCGGTCACAATTATAAGATCGTGGGTTCAAACACTGGTGGGGTGAGGTGTTGATTAAATGTAGAAGTCCGTGTGCTTTATTGGGCTAATGAAATATATATGGATCCTTCTTGTTTCGAAGCCGCATTTGGTAAAATGTTGGTCTGATCACCTAAGCGGCACGGGTGGTCCCCATTAGAGGTTCACGGCGCCATATGCTCGATGAACAGGCTTTGTGTGAAATATAGCAGAGTCTAGGACTGTTTTTATTGTCCTGGTGGCCCAGAGGTAGCGTCCCCCAGTCACAATTATAAGATTGTGGGTTCAAATCCTGGTGGGTTGAGGTGTTGATTATATGTAGAAGTCCGCATGCTTTAATGGTCTAATGAAATATATATCGATCCTCGGGTTTCGAAGCCACATTTGGTAAAACGTTGCTCTGATCACCTAAGCGGCACGGGTGGTCCGCATTAGAGGTTCACGGCGCCATAAGCTCGTTGAACAGGCTTTGTGTGAAATATAGCAGAGTCTAGGAATGCTTTTACTTTCCTGGTGGCCCAGAGGTAGCGTCCCCCGGTCACAATTATAAGATTGTGGGTTCAAATCCTGGTGGGGTGAGTTGTTGATTATATGTAGAAGTCCGCGTGCTTTAATGGTCTAATGAAATATATATGGATCCTCGGGTTTCGAAGCCACATTTGGTAAAACGTTGCTCTGATCACCTAAGCGGCACGGGGGATCCCCATTAGAGGTTCACGGCGCCATAAGCTCGTTGAACAGGCTTTGTGTGAAATATAGCAGAGTCTAGGAATGCTTTTAGTGTCCTGGTGGGCCAGAGTGGCGTCCCAGTCACAATTATAAGATTGAGTTCAAATCACCAGTGGGGTGAGTGTTGATTATATGTAGAAGTCCGCATGCTTTAATGGTCTTATGAAATATATATCGATCCTCGGGTTTCGAAGCCACATTTGGTAAAACGTTGCTCTGATCACCTAAGCGGCACGGGTGGTCCCCATTAAAGGTTCACGGCGCCATAAGCTCGTTGAACAGGCTTTGTGTGAAATATAGCAGAGTCTAGGAATGCGTTTACTTTCCTGGTGGCCCAGAGGTAGCGTCCCCCGGTCACAATTATAAGATTGTGGGTTCAAATCCTGGTGGGGTGAGGTGTTGATTATATGTAGAAGTCCGCGTGCTTTAATGGTCTAATAAAATATATATGGATCCTCGGGTTTCGAAGCCACATTTGGTAAAACGTTGCTCTGATCACCTAAGCGGCATGGGGGATCCCCATTAGAGGTTCACGGCGCCATAAGCTCGTTGAACAGGCTTTGTGTGAAATATAGCAAAGTCTAGGAATGCTTTTAGTGTCCTGGTGGGCCAGAGGTAGCGTTCCCCGGTCACAATTAGAAGATCGTGGGTTCGAATCAAGGTGGGGTGAGGTGTTGATTATTTGAAGAAGTCCGCATGCTTTATTGGTCTAATGAAATATATATGGATCCTCGTGTTTCGAAGCCGCATTTGGTAAAACGTTGCTCTAATCACCTAAGCGGCATGGGTGGTCCCCATTAGAGTTTCACGGCGACATAAGCTCGTTGAACAGGCTTTGTGTGAAATATAGCAGAGTCTGGGACTGCTTTTATTGTCCTGGTGGCCCAGAGGTAGCGTTCCCCGGTCACAATTAGAAGATCGTGGGTTCGAATCCTGGTGGGATGAGGTGTTGATTATATGAAGAAGTCCGCGTGCTTAATTGGGCTAATGAAATATATATGGATCCTCGTGTTTCGAAGCTTCATTTAGTAAAACGTTGCTCTGATCACCTAAGTGGCACGGGGTCCCCATTAGGGGTTCCATGAAGCTCGTTGAACAGTCTTGTGAAATATAGCAGGAATTTCGGACTGCTTTTAGTGTCCTGGTGGCCCAGAGGTAGCATTCCCCGGTCACAATTATAAGATCGTGGGTTCAAATCCTGGTGGGGTGAGGTGTTGATTATATGTAAAAGTCTGCTTGCTTAATTGGGCTAATGAAATATTTTTGGATCCTCCTTGTTTCGAAGCCGCATTTGGTAAAACGTTGCTCTGATCACCTAAGCGGCACGGGTGGTCCCCATTAGAGGTTCACGGCGCCATAAGCTCGTTGAACTGGCTCTGTGTGAAATATAGCAGAGTCTAGGACTGCTTTTATTGTCATGGTGGCCCAGAGGTAGCGTTCCCCGGTCACAATTATAAGATCGTGGGTTCAAATCCTGGTGGGGTGAGGTGTTGATTATATGTAGATGTCCTCGTGCTTTATTGGGCTAATCAAATATATATGGATCCTCATGTTTCGAAGCCGCATTTGGTTAAGCGTTGCTCTGATCACCTAAGCGGCACGGGTGGTCCCCATTAGAGGTTCACGGCGCCATAAGCTCGTTGAACAGGCTTTGTGTGAAATATAGGAGAGTCTAGGAATGCCTTTAGTCTCCTGGTGAGCCAGAGGTAGCGTTCCCCGGTCATAATTAGAAGATCGTGGGTTCGAATCCTGGTGGGATGAGGTGTTGATTATATGAAGAAGTCCGCGTGCTTTATTGGGCTAATGAAACATATATGGATCCTCGTGCTTCGAAGCCGCATTTGGTAAAACGTTGCTCCGATCACCTAAGCGGCATGGGTGGTCCCCATCAGAGGTTCACGGCGCCATAAGCTCGTTGAACAGGTTTTGTGTGAAATATAGCAGAGTCTAGGACTGCTTTTATTGTCCTGGTGGCCCAGAGGTAGCGTTCCCCGGTCACAATTATAAGATCGTGAGTTCAAATCCTGGTGGGGTGAGGTGTTGATTAATTGTAGAAGTCCACGTGCTTTATTGGGCTAATGAAATATATATGGATCCTTCTTGTTTCGAAGCCGCATTTGGTAAAATGTTGGTCTGATCACCTAAGCAGCACGGGTGGTCCCCATTAGAGTTTCACGGCGCCATAAGCTCGTTGAACAGGCTATGTGTGAAATATAGCAGAGTCTAGGACTGCTTTTATTGTCCTGGTGGCCCAGAGTTAGCGTCCCCCGGTCACAATTATAAGATTGTGGGTTCAAATCCTCGTGGGGTGAAGTGTTGATTATATGTAGAAGTCCGCGTGCTTTATTGGGTTAATGAAATATATATGGATCCTCGTGTTTCGAAGCCAGATTTGGTAAAACGTTGCCCTGATCACTTAAGCGGCACGGGTGGTCCCCATTAGAGGTTCACGGCGACATAAGCTCGTTGAACAGGCTTTGTGTGAAATATAGCAGAGTCTAGGACTGCTTTTATTGTCCTGGTGGCCCAGAGGTAGCGTTCCCCGGTCGCAATTAGAAGATCGTGGGTTCGAATCCTGGTGGGGTGAGGTGTTGATTATATGAAGAAGTCCGCGTGCTTAATTGGGCTAATGAAATATATATGGATCCTCGTGTTTCGAAGCTTCATTTGGTAAAACGTTGCTCTGATCACCTAAGTGGCACGGGTGGTCCCCATTAGAGGTTCACGGCGCCAAAAGCTCGTTGAACAGTCTTTGTGTGAAATATAGCAGAGTCTAGGACTGCTTTTAGTGTCCTGGTGGCCCAGAGGTAGCGTCCCCCGGTCACAATTATAAGATTGTTGGTTCAAATCCTGGTAGGGTGAGGTGTTGATTATATGTAGAAGTCCGCTTGCATTAATGGTCTAATGAAATATATATGGATCCTCGGGTTTCGAAGCCACATTTGGTAAAACGTTGCTCTGATCACCTAAGTGGCACGGGGGGTCCCCATTAGAGGTTCACGGCGCCATAAGCTCGTTGAACAGGCTTTGTGTGAAATATAGCAGAGTCTAGGAATGCTTTTAGTGTCCTGGTGGGCCAGATGTAGCGTTCCCCGGTCACAATTATAAGATCGTGGGTTCAAATCCTGGTGGGGTGAGGTGTTGATTATATGTAGAAGTCCGCATGCTTTGTTGGGCTAATGAAATATACATGGATCCTCGTGTTTCGAAGCCAGATTTGGTAAAACGTTGCCCTGATCACCTAAGCGGCACGGGTGGTCCCCATTAGAGGTTCATGGTGCCATAAGGTCGTTGAACAGGCTTTGTGTGAAATATAGTAGAGTCTAGGACTACTTTTATTGTCCTGAGGGCCCAGAGGTAGCATACCCCGGTCACAATTATAAGATCGTGGGTTTGAATCCTGGTAGGGTGAGGTGTTGATTATATGTAGAAAGTCCGGTGATTTATTGGGCTAATGAAATATATATCTTGGATCCTCTCGTGTTTCCAAAGCGGTTGGCCAAATGTTGCTCTGATCACCCCCTGGCAGCACGGGTGGTCCCCATTAGAGGTTCATGGCGCCATAAGCTCGTTGAACAGGCTTTGTGTGAAACATAGCAGAGTCTAGGAGTGCTTTTATTGTCCTGGTGGCCCAGAGGTAACATTCCCCGGTCACAATTATAAGATGGTGGGTTCAAATGCTGGTGGGGTGAGGTGTTGATTATATGTAGAAGTCTGCGTGCTTTATTGGGCTAATGAAAAATATATGGATCCTCGGGTTTCGAAGCCGCATTTGGTAAAACGTTGCTCTGATTACCTAAACGGCACGGGTGGTCCCCATTAGAGGTTCACGACGCCATAAGCTCATTGAACAGGCTTTGTGTGAAATATAGGAGAGTCTAGGAATGCTTTTAGTCTCCTGGTGAGCCAGAGGTAGCATTCCCCGGTCATAATTAGAAGATCGTGGGTTCGAATCCTGGTGGGGTGAGGTGTTGATTATATGAAGAAGTCCTCGTGCTTTATTGGGCTAATGAAATATATATGGATCCTCGTGCTTCGAAGCCGCATTTGGTAAAACGTTGGTCTGATCACCTAAGCAGCACGGGTGGTCCCCATTAGAGTTTCACGGCGCCATAAGCTCGTTGAACAGGCTATGTGTGAAATATAGCAGAGTCTAGGACTGCTTTTATTGTCCTGGTGGCCCAGAGTTAGCGTCCCCCGGTCACAATTATAAAATTGTGGGTTCAAATCCTGGTGGGGTGAGGTGTTGATTATATGTAGAAGTCCGCGTGCTTTATTGGGTTAATGAAATATATATGGATCCTCGTGTTTCGAAGCCAGATTTGGTAAAACGTTGCTCTAATCACCTAAACGGCATGGGTGGTCCCCATTAGAGGTTCACGGCGCCATAAGCTCATTGAACAGGCTTTGTGTGTAATATAGCAGAGTCTAGGACTGCTTTTATTGTCCTGGTGGCCTAGCGGTAGCGTTCCCCGGTCATAATTATAAGATCGTTGGTTCAAATCCTGGTGGGGTGAGGTGTTGATTACATGTAGAAGTCCGCGTGCTTTAATGGTCTAATGAAATATATATGGATCCTCGGGTTTCGAAGCCACATTTGGTAAAACGTTGCTCTGATCACCTAAGCGGCACGGGGGGTCCCCATTAGAGGTTCACGGCGCCATAAGCTCGTTGAACAGGCTTTGTGTGAAATATAGCAGAATCTAGGACTGCTTTTATTGTCCTGGTGGCCCAGAGGTAGCTTTCGCCCGTCACAGTTAGAAGATCGTGGGTTCAAATCCTGGTGGGGTGAGGTGTTGATTATATGTAGAAGTCCGCGTGCTTTATTGGGCTAATGAAATATATATGGATACTCGTGTTTCGAAGCCGCATTTGGTAAAAAGTTTATTCTGATCACCTAAGCGGCACGGGTGGTCCCCATTAGAGGTTCTGGGCGCCACAAGCTCGTTGAACAGGCTTTGTGTGAAATATAGCAGAGACTAAGACTGCTTTTATTGTCCTGGTGGCCCAGAGGTAGAATTCCCCGGTCACAATTATAAGATCGTGGGTTCAAATCCTGGTGGGGTGAGATGTTGATTATATGTAGAAGTCCGCGTGCTTTATTGGGCTAATGAAAAATATATGGATCCTCGGGTGTCGAAGCCGCTTTTGGTAAAACGTTGCTCTGATCACCTAAGCGGCACGGGTGGTCCCCATTAAAGGTTCACGGCGCCATAAGCTCGTTGAACAGGCTTTGTGTGAAATAGAGGAGAGTCTAGGAATGCTTTTAGTCTCCTGGTGAGCCAGAGGTAGCGTTCCCCGGTCATAATTAGAAGATCGTGGGTTCGAATCCTGGTGGGGTGAGGTGTTGATTATATGAAGAAGTCCGCGTGCTTTATTGGGCTAATGAAATATATATGGACACTCGTGCTTCGAAGCCGCATTTGGTAAAACGTTGCTCCGATCACCTAAGCGGCATGGGTGGTCCCCATCAGAGGTTCACAGCGCCATAAGCTCGTTGAACAAGCTTTGTGTGAAATATTGCAGAGTCTAGGACTGCTTTTATTGTCCTGGTGGCCCAGAGGTAGCGTTCCCCGGTCACAATTATAAGATCGTGGGTTCAAATCCTGGTGGGGTGAGATGTTGATTATATGTAGAAGTCCGCGTGCTTTATTGGGCTAATGAAAAATATATGGATCCTCGGGTTTCGAAGCCGCTTTTGGTAAAACGTTGCTCTGATCACCTAAGCGGCACGGGTGGTCCCCATCAGAGGTTCACGGCGCCATAAGCTCGTTGAACAGGCTTTGTGTGAAATATAGCAGAGTTTAGGACTGCTTTTATTGTCCTGGTGGCCCAGAGGTAGCATTCCCCGGTCACAATTATAAGATCGTGGGTTCAAATTCTGGTGGGGTGAGATGTTGATTATATGTAGAAGTCCGCGTGCTTTATTGGGCTAATGAAAAATATATGGATCCTCGGGTTTCGAAGCCGCTTTTGGTAAAACGTTGCTCTGATCACCTAAGCGGCACGGGTGGTCCCCATTAATGGTTCACGGCGCCATAAGCTCGTTGAACAGGCTTTGTGTGAAATATAGGAGAGTCTAGGAATGCTTTTAGTCTCCTGGTGAGCCAGAGGTAGCGTTCCCCGGTCATAATTAGAAGATCGTGGGTTCGAATCCTGGTGGGGTGAGGTGTTGATTATATGAAGAAGTCCGCGTGCTTTATTGGGCTAATGAAATATATATGGATACTCGTGCTTCGAAGC
>NW_024745884.1:0-68333 GCF_018991925.1 Homarus americanus
TTCGATTATAACAAAAGCCCCTGATATAGTATAACAAATCCCCTAATCGAGAGTAGCAAAGTCCCCTGATCCATTATAACAAAGGACCCTAATCGAGTCTAACAAAGTCCCCTGATCGAGTATAGCAAAGGCCCTTGATCGAGTATAACAAATGCCCCTCATCGAGTATAACAAAGTCACCTAATCGAATATAACAAAGCCCCGTGATCGAGTATAACAAAGGCCACTGGTCGACCATAACAAAGGACCCTGGTCGAGTATAACAAAGTCCCCTGATCGAGTATAACAAAGCCCAATCATCGAGTATAACAAAGTCCCCCTATCGAGTAAAACAAAGTCCCCTGATCGAGGATATCAAAGCCCCCTGATCGAGTAAAACAAAGTTCCCTGCTCGAGTATAACAAAGTCCCCTGATCGAGTATAACAAAGTCCCCTGGTCGAGTATAACAAAGTTCCCTGCTCGTGTATAACAAAGACCCCGGTTGAGTATAACAAAGCCTCCTAATAGAGTAAAACAAAGTCCCGTGATCGAGTATATCACATCCCCTGATCGAGTATAACATATCCCCTGATCGTGTATAACAAAGTTCCCTGGTCGAGTATACTAATGTCCCATGATCGAGTATAACAAAGGCCCCTGATCGAGCATAACAAACTCCCCTGGTCGAGTAAAACAAAGTCCCCTGGTCGAATAATACAAAGTCCCCTCATCAAGTATAACAAAGTCCCCTGATCGAGTATAACAAAGACCCCTATTCGAGTATTACAAAGGCCCCTAATGGAGTATACCAAAGACCCCGATAGAGTATAACAAAGTCCCCTGATCGAGGAAAACAAAGCCCACTGATCGAGTATAACAAAGTCCCCTTATCGAGTATAACAAAGTCTCCTGATCGAGTATAATAAAGCTCCCTGACTGAGTATAACAAAGTCCCCTGATCGAGTATATCAAACCCCCCTGCTCGAGTATAATAAAGGCCCTGATCGAGTATACCAAATTCTCATAATCGTGTATACCAAATTCCCCTGGTTCGAGTATAAAAAAAAGCCCCTGATTTAATATAACAAATCCCCCTAATCAAGTATAACAAAGTCCCCTGATCGATTATAACAAAGGCCCCTAATCGAGTCTAACAAAGTCCTCTGATCGAGTATAGCAAAGTCCCCTGATCGAGGAAAACAAAGCCCACTGATCGAGTATAACAAAGTCCCCTTATCGAGTATAACAAAGTCTCCTGATCGAGTATAATAAAGCTCCCTGACTGAGTATAACAAAGTCCCCTGATCGAGTATATCAAACCCCCCTGCTCGAGTATAATAAAGGCCCTGATCGAGTATACCAAATTCTCATGATCGTGTATACCAAATTCCCCTGGTTCGAGTATAAAAAAAAGCCCCTGATTTAGTATAACAAATCCCCCTAATCAAGTATAACAAAGTCCCCTGATCGATTATAACAAAGGCCCCTAATCGAGTCTAACAAAGTCCTCTGATCGAGTATAGCAAAGGCCCTTGATCGAGTATAACAAATGCCCCTCATCGAGTATAACAAAGTCACCTAATCGAAAATAACAAAGCCCCCTGATCGAGTATAACAAAGGCCACTGGTCGACCATAACAAAGGACCCTGGTCGAGTATAACAAAGTCCCCTGATCGAGTATAACAAAGCCCAATCATCGAGTATAACAAAGTCCCCCTATCGAGTAAAACAAAGTCCCCTGATCGAGTATATCAAAGCCCCCTGATCGAGTAAAACAAAGTTCCCTGCTCGAGTATAACAAAGTCCCCTGATCGAGTATAACAAAGCCCCCCTGATCGAATATTACAAAGTCCCCTTTCAAGTCTAACAAAGTCCCCTGATACGAGTATAACAAAGTCCCCTGGTCGAGTATAACAAAGGACCCTGATGGAGTATAACAATGACCCTGATGGAGTATAACAAAGTCCCCTAATCGAGTATAACACATCCCCTGATAGAGTATAACATATCCCCTTATCCTTGTATAACAAAGTTCCCTGGTCGAGTATAGTACTGTCCCCTAATCAAGTATAACAAAGCCCCCTGATCGAGTATAACAAAGTCCCCTGGTCGAGTATAACAAAGTCCCCTGATCGAGTATACCAAAGTCCTCTGATCGAATATAACAAAGTCCACTGATCGGGTATAACAAAGGACCTTGATCGAGTATAATAAAGGCCCCTAATCGAGTTTAACAAAGTCCCTTGATCGAGTATAACAACTCCCCTGATCTAGTAAAACAAAGTCCCCCGATCGAGTATAACAAAGTCCTCTGATCGAATATAACAAAGTCCAATGGTCGTGTATAACAAAGTCCCCTGGTCGAGTATAACAAATTCCTCTTATCGAGTATAACAAAGTCCCCTGGATGAGTAAAACACTGGCCCATGATTGAGTATAACAAAGGCCCCTCATCGAGTATAACAAAGGCCCCTCATCGAGTCTATCAAAGTCCCCTGATCGATTATGACAAAGGCCCTTGATCGATTATTACAAATTCCCCTAATCGAGTATAACAAAGTCCCCTGGTCGAGTATAACAAAGTCCCCGGGTCGAGTATAACAAAGGTCCCTGGTCGAGTATAACCAAGGCCCCTGATCCAGAATAACAACGTCCTCTGATCGAATATAACAAAGTCCCCTTAACGAGCATAACAAAGGCCCCCTGATCGAATAATACAAAGTCCCTTGATCAAGTATAACAAAGTCCCCTGATCGAGTATAACAAAGTCACCTGGTCGAGTATAACAAAGTCCCCTGATCGAGTATAACAAAGTCCCCTGATCGAGGAAAACAAAGCCCCCTGATCGAGTATACCAAAGTCCATTGATCGAGTATAACAAAGGCCCCTGATCGAGTAAAACAAAGGCCCCCGGTTGAGTGTAACAAAGCCTCCTGATCGAGTATAACAAAGTCCCCTGATCGAGTATAACACATCCCCTGATAGAGTATAACATATCCCCTGATCGTGTACAACAAAGTTCCCTGGTCGAGTATAGTAATGTCCCCTGATCGAGTATAACAAAGCCCCCTGATCCAGTATAATAAAGTCCCCTGGTCGAGTATAACAAAGTCCCCTGAACGAGTTTACCAAAGACCTCTAATCGAGTATAACAAAGTCCACTGATCGGGTATAACAAAGGCCCTTGATCGAGTATAATAAAGGCCCCTAATCGAGTTTAACAAAGTCCCTTGATCGAGTATAACAAAGCCCCCTGATCTAGTAAAACAAAGTCCCCCGATCGAGTATAACACATCCCCTGATCGAGTATAACATATCCCCTGATCGTGTATAACAAAGTTCCCTGTTCGAGTATAGTAATGTCCCTTGATCGAGTATAACAAAGGCCCCTGTTCGAGTATATCAAAGCTCTCCTGATCGAATCTTACAAAGTCCCCTGATCAAGTATAACAAAGTCCCCTGATCGAGCATAACAAAGGCCCCTGGTCGAGTATAACCAAGGCCCCTGATCGAGAATAACAAAGTCCTGTGATCGAATATAACAAAGTCCCCTTATCGAGCATAACAAAGCCCACCTGATCGAATAATACAAAGTCCCCTGATCAAGTATAACACATCCCCTGATCGAGTATAACATATGCCCTGATCGAGTATAACAATGTCCCCTGATCGAGTATAACAAAGGCCCCTCATCGTGTATAACAAAGTCCCCTTATCTAGCATAACAAAGGCCCCTGGTCGAGTATAACAAAGCCCTCCTGATCGAATATTACAAAGTCCCCTGATCAAGTATAACAAAGTCCCATGATCGAGTATATCAAAGTCCCCTGGTCGAGGAAAACAAAGCCCCCTCATCGATTATAACAAAGTCCCCTCATCGAGTATAACAAAGTCTCTTTGTTGACCATAACAAAGGCCCCTGGTCGAGTATAACAAAGCCCGCTGATCGAGTATAACAAAGTCCCCTGATCGAGTATATCAAACCCCTCTGGTCGAGTATAATAATGGCAATGATCGAGTTTAACAAAGTCTCATGATCGAGTATAAGAAAGTTCCCTGGTTCTAGTATAACAAAAGCCCCTGATAAAATATAACAAAGGCCTCTCATCGAGTATAACAAAGTACCCTGATCGATTATGACAAACGCCCTTGATCGAGTATAACAAAGGCCCCTGATCGAGTATTACAAAATCCCCTGATCGAGTATAACAAAGTCCCCTGATCGAGTATAACACATCCCCTGATCGAGTATAAGAAAGTCCCCTCATCGAATATAACAAAGTCCCCTGTTCGCGTATAACAAAAGTCCCCTGGTCGAGTATAACAAAGTTCCCTGGTCGTGTATAACGAAGCCCCCGGTTGAGTATAACAAAGCCTCCTAATTGAGTAAAACAAAGTCCCGTGATCAAGTATATCACATCCCCTGATCGAGTATAACATATCCCCTGATCGTGTATAACAAAGTTCCCTGGTCGAGTATACTAATGTCCCCTGCTCGAGTATAACAAAGGCCCCTGATTGAGTATATCAAACTCCCCTGGTCGAGTAAAATAAAGTCCCCTGGTCGAGTATAACCAAGGCCCCTGATCGAGAATAACAAAGTCCCCTTATCGAGCATAACAAAGGCCCATGGTCGAGCATAACAAAGACCCCAGGTCGAGTATAACTAAGCCACCTGATCGAGTATAACAAAATTCCCCTTGTTGAGTATAACAAAGCCCCCTGATCGAGTATAACAAAGTCCCCTGATCGTGTATAACAAAGTCCCCTAATCGAGTAAAACAAAGGCCCCCAGTTGAGTATAAGAAAGCCTCCTAATCGAGTATAACAAAGTCCCCTGATCGAGTATAACACATCCCCTGATCGAGTATAACATATCCCTTGATCGTGTATAACAAAGTTTCCTGGTCGAGTATAGTAATGTCCCCTGATCGAGTATAACAAAGGACCCTAATCGAGTATAATAAAGTCCCTTGATCGAGTATCACAAAGCCCCCCTGATCGAATATTACAAAGTCCCCTATTCGAGTATTACAAAGGCCCCTAATGGAGTATACCAAAGACCCTGATGGAGTATAACAAAGTCCCCTGATCGAGGAAAACAAAGCCTCCTCTTCGAGTATAACAAAGTCCCCTTATCGAGTATAACAAAGTCCCCTGATCGAGTATAATAAAGCTCCCTGACTGAGTATAACAAAGTCCCCTGATCGAGTATATCAAACCCCCCTGGTCGAGTATAATAAAGGCCCTGATCGAGTATAACAAATTCTCATGATCGAGTATACCAAATTCCCCTGGTTCAAGTATAACAAAAGCCCCTGATTTAGTATAACAAATCCCTCTAATCAAGTATAACAAAGTCCCCTGATCGATTATAACAAAGGCCCCTGATCGAGTCTAACAAAGTCCTCTGATCGAGTATAGCAAAGGCCCTTGATCGAGTATAACAAATGCCCCTCATCGAGTATAACAAAGTCACCTAATCGAATATAACAAAGCCCCCTGATCGAGTATAACAAAGGCCACTGGTCGACCATAACAAAGGACCCTGGTCGAGTATAACAAAGTCCCCTGATCGAGTATAACAAAGCCCAATCATCGAGTATAACAAAGTCCCCCCATCGAGTAAAACAAAGTCCCCTGATTGAGTATATCAAAGCCCCCTGATCGAGTAAAACAAAGTCCCCTGGTCGAGTATATCAAAGCCCCCTCATCGAGTATAACAAAGTCCCCTAATCGAGTATAACAAAGTCCCCTGGTCGAGTATAACAAAGGCCCCTGATCGAGTATAACAAAGTCCCCTGATCGAGTATAACAAAGTCCCCTGGTCGAGTATAACAAAGTCCCCTGATCGAGTATAACAAAGGCCCCTGATCGAGTATAACAAAGTCCCCTTATCCAGCATAACTAAGGCCCCTGGTCGAGTATAACAAAGCCCCCCTGATCGAATATTACAAAGTCCCCTGATCAGGTATAACAAAGTCCCCTGATCGAATATAAAACAGCCCCCAGATCGAGTAAAACAAAATCTCCTGGTTGAGTGTAACAAAGTCCCTTGATCGAGTAACAAGGCCCCCTGATTGAGTAAAACAATGTCCCCGATCGAGTAAAGCAAAGTCCTCTGATTGAGTATAACAAAGTTCCGTGGTCGTGTATAACAAACTCCCTTGGTCGAGTATAACAAATTCCCCTGACCGATTATAACAAAGTCCCCTGGTTGAGAATAACAAAAGCCCATGATCGAGTATAAAAAAGGCCCCTGATCGAGTATAACAAAGGCCCATGATCGAGTATAACAAAGTCACCTGGTCGAGCACAACAAAGCACCCTGGTCGAGTATAACAAAGCCCCCTGATCGAGTATAACAAAGTCCCCTGATCGAGTATATCAAAACCCCCTGGTCGAGCATAATAAAGGCCCTGATCGAGTATAACAAGGTCTCATGATCGAGTATAACAAATTCCCCTGGTTCGAGTATAACCAAAGCCCCTGATAGAGTATAACAAAGGCTCCTGATCGAGAATAACACAGTCCCCTGATCGAGTATAACAAAGGCGCATAATCGAGTCCAACAAAGTCCCCTGATCGAGTATAGCAAAGGCCCTTGATCGAGTATAACGAATGCCCCTCATCGAGTATAACAAAGTCCCCTAATCGAATATAACAAAGCCCTTTGATCGAGTATAACAAAGGCCACTAGTCGAGCATAACAAAGGACCCTGGTCGAGTATAACAAAGTCCCCTAAACGAGTATAACAAAGTCCAATCATCGAGTATAACAAATACCCTGATCGAGTATAACAAAGTCTCCTCATCGAGTATATCAAAGCCTCATGATCGAGTATAACAAAGTCCCCTGATTGAGTATAACAAAGTCCCCTGGTCGAGTGTAACAAAGGCCCCTCATCGAGTATAACAAAGTCCCCTGATCGAGTAAAACAAAGTCCCCTGGTCGAGTATACGTCTCCTGATCGAGTATAACAAAGGCCCCTAATCGAGGAAAACAAAGACCCCAGATCGAGTATAACAAAGTCCCTTGATCGAGTATAACAAAGCCACCCTGATCGAATATTACAAAGTACCCTGATCAAGTATAACAAAGTCCCCTGATCGAGTATAACAAAGACTCCTATTCGAGTATAACAAAGGCCCCTAATGGAGTATACCAAAGACCCTGATGGAGTGTAACAAAGTCCCCTGGTTGAGTATAACAAAGGCCCATTATCGAGTATAACAAAAGGCCCATGATCGAGTATAACAAAGTCACCTGATCGAGTATAACAAAGTCCTGTTATCGAGTATAACAAATTCCCCTGGTCGCGTATAACAATGTCCCCTGGTCGAGTATAACAAAGTCCCCTGGTCGAGTATAACAAAGTCCCCTAGTCGAGTATAACAAAGGCCCCTGATCGAGAATTACAAAGTCCCCTGATCGAATATAACAAAGTCCCCTCATCGAATATAACAAAGTCCCCTGGTCGCTTATAACAAAGTCCCCTGGTCGAGTATAACAAAGTTCCCTGGCCGTGTATAACAAAGCCCCCGGTTGAGTATAAAAAAGCCTCCTAATAGAGTAAAACAAAGTCCCGTGATCGAGTATATCACATCCCCTGATCGAGTATAACATATCCCCTGATCGTGTATAACAAAGTTCCCTGGTCGAGTATACTAATGTCCCATGATCGAGTATAACAAAGGCCCCTGATCGAGTATAACAAACTCCCCTGGTCGAGTAAAACAAAGTCCCCTGGTCGAATAATACAAAGTCCCCTCATCAAGTATAACAAAGTCCCCTGATCGAGTATATCAAACCCCCCTGCTCGAGTATAATAAAGGCCCTGATCGAGTATACCAAATTCTCATGATCGAGTATACCAAATTCCCCTGGTTCGAGTATAAAAAAGCCCCTGATTTAGTATAACAAATCCCCCTAATCAAGTATAACAAAGTCCCCTGATCGATTATAACAAAGGCCCCTAATCGAGTCTAACAAAGTCCTCTGATCGAGTATAGCAAAGGCCCTTGATCGAGTATAACAAATGCCCCTCATCGAGTATAACAAAGTCACCTAATCGAATATAACAAAGCCCCCTGATCGAGTATAACAAAGGCCACTGGTCGACCATAACAAAGGACACTGGTCGAGTATAACAAAGTCCCCTGAACGAGTATAACAAAGCCCAATCATCGAGTATAACAAAGTCCCCCTATCGAGTAAAACAAAGTCCCCTGATCGAGTATATCAAAGCCCCCTGATCGAGTAAAACAAAGTCCCCTGGTCGAGTATAATAAAGTCCCCTGATCGAGTATAACAAAGCCCCCCTGATCGAATATTACAAAGTCCCCTTTCAAGTATAACAAAGTCCCCTGATCGAGTATAATAAATTCGCATGGTCGAGTATAACAAAGGACCCTGATGGAGTATAACAATGACCCTGATGGAGTATAACAAAGTCCCCTAATCGAGTATAACACATTCCCTGATAGAGTATAACATATCCCCTGATCCTTGTATAACAAAGTTCCCTGGTCGAGCATAGTACTGTCCCCTAATCGAGTATAACAAAGCCCCCTGATCGAGTATAACAAAGTCCCCTGGTCGAGTATAACAAAGGCCCCTGATCGAGTATACCAAAGTCCTCTGATCGAGTATAACAAAGTCCACTGATCGGGAATAACAAAGGACCTTGATCGAGTATAATAAAGGCCCCTAATCGAGTTTAACAAAGTCCCTTGATCGAGTATAACAAATCCCCTGATCTAGTAAAACAAAGTCCCCCGATCGAGTATAACAAAGTCCTCTGATCGAATATAACAAAGTCCAATGGTCGTGTATAACAAAGTCCCCTGGTCGAGTATAACAAATTCCTCTTATCGAGTATAACAAAGTCCCATGGATGAGTAAAACACTGGCCCATGATTGAGTATAACAAAGGCCCCAAATCGAGTATAACAAAGGCCCCTCATCGAGTCTATCAAAGTCCCCTGATCGATTATGACAAAGGCCCTTGATCGATTATTACAAATTCCCCTAATCGAGTATAACAAAGTCCCCTGGTCGAGTATAACAAAGTCCCCTGGTCGAGTATAACAAAGGTCCCTGGTCGAGTATAACCAAGGCCCCTGATCCAGAATAACAACGTCCTCTGATCGAATATAAGAAAGTCCCCTTAACGAGCATAACAAAGGCCCCCTGATCGAATAATACAAAGTCCCTTGATCAAGTATAACAAAGTCCCCTGATCGAGTATAACAAAGTCACCTGGTCGAGTATAACAAAGTCCCCTGATCGAGTATAACAAAGTCCCATGATCGAGGAAATCAAAGCCCCCTGATCGAGTATACCAAAGTCCCCATCGAGTAAAACAAAGTCCCCTGATTGAGTATATCAAAGCCCCCTGATCGAGTAAAACAAAGTCCCCTGGTCGAGTATATCAAAGCCCCCTCATCGAGTAAAACAAAGTCCCCTAATCGAGTAAAACAAAGTCCCCTGGTCGAGTATAACAAAGGCCCCTGATCGAGTATAACAAAGTCCCCTGATCGAGTATAACAAAGTCCCCTGGTCGAGTATAACAAAGTCCCCTGATCGAGTATAACAAAGGCCCCTGATCGAGTATAACAAAGTCCCCTTATCCAGCATAACTAAGGCCCCTGGTCGAATATAACAAAGCCCCCCTGATCGAATATTACAAAGTCCCCTGATCAGGTATAACAAAGTCCCCTAATCGAATATAAAACAGCCCCCAGATCGAGTAAAACAAAATCTCCTGGTTGAGTGTAACAAAGTCCCTTGATCGAGCAACAAGGCCCCCTGATCGAGTAAAACAATGTCCCCGATCGAGTAAAGCAAAGTCCTCTGATCGAGTATAACAAAGTTCCGTGGTCGTGTATAACAAACTCCCTTGGTCGAGTATAACAAATTCCCCTGACCGATTATAACAAAGTCCCCTGGTTGAGTATAACAAAAGCCCATGATCGAGTATAAAAAAGGCCCCTGATCGAGTATAACAAAGGCCCATGATCGAGTATAACAAAGTCACCTGGTCGAGCACAACAAAGCACCCTGGTCGAGTATAACAAAGCCCCCTGATCGAGTATAACAAAGTCCCCTGATCGAGTATATCAAAACCCCCTGGTCGAGCATAATAAAGGCCCTGATCGAGTATAACAAGGTCTCATGATCGAGTATAACAAATTCCCCTGGTTCGAGTATAACCAAAGCCCCTGATAGAGTATAACAAAGGCTCCTGATCGAGAATAACACAGTCCCCTGATCGAGTATAACAAAGGCGCATAATCGAGTCCAACAAAGTCCCCTGATCGAGTATAGCAAAGGCCCTTGATCGAGTATAACGAATGCCCCTCATCGAGTATAACAAAGTCCCCTAATCGAATATAACAAAGCCCTTTGATCGAGTATAACAAAGGCCACTAGTCGAGCATAACAAAGGACCCTGGTCGAGTATAACAAAGTCCCCTAAACGAGTATAACAAAGTCCAATCATCGAGTATAACAAATACCCTGATCGAGTATAACAAAGTCTCCTCATCGAGTATATCAAAGCCTCATGATCGAGTATAACAAAGTCCCCTGATTGAGTATAACAAAGTCCCCTGGTCGAGTGTAACAAAGGCCCCTCATCGAGTATAACAAAGTCCCCTGATCGAGTAAAACAAAGTCCCCTGGTCGAGTATACGTCTCCTGATCGAGTATAACAAAGGCCCCTAATCGAGGAAAACAAAGACCCCAGATCGAGTATAACAAAGTCCCTTGATCGAGTATAACAAAGCCACCCTGATCGAATATTACAAAGTCCCCTGATCAAGTATAACAAAGTCCCCTGATCGAGTATAACAAAGACTCCTATTCGAGTATAACAAAGGCCCCTAATGGAGTATACCAAAGACCCTGATGGAGTGTAACAATTCCCCTGGTTGAGTATAACAAAGGCCCATGATCGAGTATAACAAAAGGCCCATGATCGAGTATAACAAAGTCACCTGATCGAGTATAACAAAGTCCTGTTATCGAGTATAACAAATTCCCCTGGTCGCGTATAACAATGTCCCCTGGTCGAGTATAACAAAGTCCCCTGGTCGAGTATAACAAAGTCCCCTAGTCGAGTATAACCAAGGCCCCTGATCGAGAATTACAAAGTCCCCTGATCGAATATAACAAAGTCCCCTCATCGAATATAACAAAGTCCCCTGGTCGCTTATAACAAAGTCCCCTGGTCGAGTATAACAAAGTTCCCTGGTCGTGTATAACAAAGCCCCCGGTTGAGTATAAAAAAGCCTCCTAATAGAGTAAAACAAAGTCCCGTGATCGAGTATATCACATCCCCTGATCGAGTATAACATATCCCCTGATCGTGTATAACAAAGTTCCCTGGTCGAGTATACTAATGTCCCATGATCGAGTATAACAAAGGCCCCTGATCGAGTATAACAAACTCCCCTGGTCGAGTAAAACAAAGTCCCCTGGTCGAATAATACAAAGTCCCCTCATCAAGTATAACAAAGTCCCCTGATCGAGTATATCAAACCCCCCTGCTCGAGTATAATAAAGGCCCTGATCGAGTATACCAAATTCTCATGATCGAGTATACCAAATTCCCCTGGTTCGAGTATAAAAAAGCCCCTGATTTAGTATAACAAATCCCCCTAATCAAGTATAACAAAGTCCCCTGATCGATTATAACAAAGGCCCCTAATCGAGTCTAACAAAGTCCTCTGATCGAGTATAGCAAAGGCCCTTGATCGAGTATAACAAATGCCCCTCATCGAGTATAACAAAGTCACCTAATCGAATATAACAAAGCCCCCTGATCAAGTATAACAAAGGCCACTGGTCGACCATAACAAAGGACCCTGGTCGAGTATAACAAAGTCCCCTGATCGAGTAAAACAAAGTCCCCTGGTCGAGTATAACAAAGTCCCCTGATCGAGTATAACAAAGTCCCTGATCGAGTATATATCAAAAGCCCCTGATCGAGTAAAACAAAGTCCCCTGGTCGAGTATAACAAAGTCCCCTGATCGAGTATAACAAAGCCCCCCCCGATCGAATATAAGTAAAGTCCCCTTCAAGTATACCAAAGTCCCCTGATCGAGTATAATAAAGTCGCATGGTCGAGAGTATACCAAAAGGACCCTGATGGAGTATAACAAAGTCCCCTAATCGAGTATACCACATTCCCTGATAGAGGAGTAACATATCCCCTGATCTCGTATAACAAAGTTCCCTTTGGTCGAGTAGAGTACTGTCCCCTCAATCGAGTATACCGAAGCCCCCTTGATCGAGTATAACAAAAGTCCCTGGTCGAGTATAACAAAGCGCCCCTGATCGAGTATAAATAAAGTCCTGATCGAGTATAACAAAGTCCACTGATCGGGTATAACAAAGGACCTTGATCGAGTATAATAAAGGCCCCTAATCGAGTTTAACAAAGTCCCTTGATCGAGTATAACAAATCCCCTGATCTAGTAAAACAAAGTCCCCCGAACGAGTATAACAAAGTCCTCTGATCGAATATAACAAAGTCCAATGGTCGTGTATAACAAAGTCCCCTGGTCGAGTATAACAAATTCCTCTTATCGAGTATAACAAATTCCCCTGGATGAGTAAAACAGTGGCCCATGATTGAGTATAACAAAGGCCCCTCATCGAGTATAATAAAGGCCCCTCATCGAGTCTATCAAAGTCCCCTGATCGATTATGACAAAGGCCCTTGATCGTTTATTACAAATTCCCCTGATCGAGTATAACAAATTCCCCTGGTCGAGTATAACAAAGTCCCCTGGTCGAGTATAACAAAGGTCCCTGGTCGAGTATAACCAAGGCCCCTGATCCAGAATAACAACGTCCTCTGATCGAATATAACAAAGTCCCCTTAAGGAGCATAACAAAGGCCCCCTGATCGAATAATACAAAGTCCCTTGATCAAGTATAACAAAGTCCCCTGATCGAGTATAAAAAAGTCACCTGGTCGAGTATAACAAAGTCCCCTGATCGAGTATAACAAAGTCCCCTGATCGAGGAAAACAAAGCCCCCTAATCGAGTATACCAAAGTCCCCTGATCGAGTATAACAAACTCCCTTGATCGAGTATAACAAAGGCCCCTGATCGAGTAAAACAAAGGCCCCCGGTTGAGTGTAACAAAGCCTCCTGATCGAGTATAACAAAGACCCCTGATCGAGTATAACACATCCCCTGATAGAGTGTAACATATCCCCTGATCGTGTACAACAAAGTTCGCTGGACGAGTATAGTAATGTCCCCTGATCGAGTATAACAAAGCCCCCTGATCGAGTATAACAAAGTCCCCTGGTCGAGTATAACAAAGTCCCCTGATCGAGTTTACCAAAGTCCTCTAATCGAGTATAACAAAGTCCACTGATCGGGTATAACAAAGGCCCCTAATCGAGTATAATAAAGGCCCCTAATCGAGTTTAACAAAGTCCCTTGATCGAGTATAACAAAGCCCCCTGATCTAGTAAAACAAAGTCCCACGATCGAGTATAACAAACTCCTCTGATTGAATATAACAAAGTCCAATGGTCGTGTATAACAAAGTCCCCTGGTCGAGTATAACAAATTCCCCTGATCGATTATTACAAATTCCCCTGATCGAGTATAACAAAGTCCCCTGGTCGAGTATAACAAAGTCCCCTGGTCGAGTATAACAAAGTCCTCTGGTCGATTATAACCAAGCCCCCTGATCGAGAATAACAAAGTCCTCTGACCGAATATAACAAAGTCCCCTTATCGAGCATAACAAAGGCCCCCTGATCGAATAATTCAAAGTCCCTTGATCAAGTATAACAAAGTCCTCTGATCGAGTATAACAAAGTCCCGTGGTCGAGTATAACAAAGGCCCCTAATGGAGCATAACAAAGTCCCTGATGGAGTATAACAAAGTCCCCTGATCGAGGAAAACAAAGCCCCCAGATCGAGTATAACAAAGGCCCCTGAACGAGTATAACAATGTCGCGTGATCGAGCACAACAAAGACCCCTGGTCGAGTATAACAAAACCACCTGATCGAGTATAACAAAGTCCTCTGGTTGAGTATAACAAAGCCCCCTGATCGAGTATAACAAAGTCCCCTGATCCAGTATAACAAATTCCCCTGATCGAGTATAACAAAGGCCCCCGGTTGAGTATAACAAAGCCTCCTGACTGAGTATAACAAAGTCCCCTAATCGAGTAAAACACATCCCCTGATCGAGTATAACATATCCCCTGATCGTGTATAACAAAGTTCCCTGTTCGAGTATAGTAATGTCCCTTGATCGAGTATAACAAAGGCCCCTGTTCGAGTATATCAACGCTCCCCTGATCGAATCTTACAAAGTCCCCTGATCATGTATAACAAAGTCCCCTGATCGAGCATAACAAAGGCCCCTGGTCGAGTATAACCAAGGCCCCTGATCGAGAATAACAAAGTCCTCTGATCGAATATAACAAAATCCCCTTATCAAGCATAACAAAGCCCCCCTGATCGAATAATACAAAGTCCCCTGATCAAGTATAACACATCCCCTGATCGAGTATAACATATGCCCTGATCGAGTATAACAATGTCCCCTGATCGAGTATAACAAAGGCCCCTCATCGTGTATAACAAAGTCCCCTTATCGAGCATAACAAAGGCCCCTGGTCGAGTATAACAAAGCCCCCTCATCGATTATAACAAAGTCCCCTCATCGAGTATAACAACGTCTCCTTGTTGACCATAACAAACCCCTCTGGTCGAGTATAATAAGGGCAATGATCGAGTTTAACAAAGTCTCATGATCGAGTATAAGAAATTCCCCTGGTTCGAGTATAACAAAAGCCCCTGATATAATATAACAAAGGCCCCTCATCGAGTATAACAAAGTACCCTGATCGATTATGACAAACGCCCTTGATCGAGTATAACAAAGGCCCCTGATCGAGTATTACAAAATCCCCTGATCGAGTATTACAAAGTCCCCTGATCGAGTATAACACATCCCTAGATCGAGTATAAGAAAGGCCCCTCATCGAGTATAACAAAGGCCCCTCATGGAATCTAACAAAGTCCCCTGATCGATTATGGCAAAGGCCCTTGATCGAGTATTACAAAGTCCCCTGATCGAGTATAACAAAGTCCCCTGGTCAAGTTAGTTTAATGCCATTTAAAGTTAGTTTAACACCTTTTGAAGTTAGTTTAACACTATTTGAAGTTAGTTTAATGCCATTTAAAGTTAGTTTAACGCCATTTAAAGTTAGTTATACGTCATTTCAAGTTAGTTTAACGTCATTTGCAGTTATTTAATGCCATTAAAAGTTAGTTTAACGCGATTTGAAGTTAGTTTAATGCCATTTAAACTTAGTTTAATGCTTTTTGAATTTAGTTTAATGACATTTGAAGTTAGTTTAATGCCATATAAAGTTAGTTTAACGCCTTTTTAAGTTAGCTTAACACCATTTGAAGTTAGTTTAATGCCATTTAAGTTAGTTTAACGCCATTTTCAGTTAGTTATACGTCATTTCAAGTTAGTTTAATGCCATTTGAAGTTAGTTTAACATCATTTGCAGTGTTTAAAGCCATTAAAAGTTAGTTTAACGCCATTTGAAGTTAGTTTAACGTCATTTGCAGTTAGTTTAACGCCATTTAAAGTTAGTTTAACGACATGTGAAGTTAGTTTAAAGCCATTTGAAGTTAGTTTAATGCCTTTTAAATTTAGTTTAACGCCATATAAAGTTAATTTAACGTCATTTAAAGTTAATTGAACGCCATCTGAAGTTAGTGTAACGCAATTTGAAGAACGTTTACTGCCATTTGCAACACGTTAAACGCCATTTATAGTTAGTTTAATGCCATTTAAAGTTAGTTTAACACCTTTTGAAGTTAGTTTAACACCATTTGAAGTTAGTTTAATGCCATTTAAAGTTAGTTTAACGCCATTTAAAGTTAGGTTTACGTCATTTCAAGTTAGGTTAATGCCATTTAAAGATAGTTTAGCGCCATTTGAAGTTAGTTTATCGCCATTTGAAGTTAGCTTAATGCTAATCGAGAATAACAAATTCCCCTGATCGAGTATAACAAATTCCCCTTATCGAATATACCAAAGTCCCCTGGTCGCGTATAACAAAGACCCCTGGTCGAGTATAACAAAGTTCCCTGGTCGTGTATAACAAAGCCCCCGGTTGAGTATAACAAAGCCTCCTAATCGAGTAAAACAAAGTTCCGTGATCGAGTATATCACATCCCCTGATCGAGTATAACATATCCCCTGATCGTGTATAACAAAGTTCCCTGGTCGAGTATACTAATGTCCCGTGCTCGAGTATAACAAACTCCCCTGGTCGAGTAAAACAAAGTCCCCTGGTCGCGTATAACAATGTCCCCTTGTCGCGTATAACAATGTCCCCTGGTCGAGTATAACAAAGTCCCCTGGTCGAGTATAACCAAGGCCCCTGATCGAGAATTACAAAGTCCCCTGATCGAATATAACAAAGTCCCCTCATCGAATATAACAAAGTCCCCTGTTCGCGTATAACAAAGTCCCCTGGTCGAGTATAACAAAGTTCCCTGGTCGTGTATAACGAAGCCCCTGGTTGAGTATAACAAAGCCTCCTAATTGAGTAAAACAAAGTCCCGTGATCGAGTATATCACATCCCCTGATCGAGTATAACATATTCCCTGATCGTGTATTACAAAGTTCCCTGGTCGAGTATACTAATGTCCCCTGCTCGAGTGTAACAAAGGCCCCTCATCGAGTATAACAAACTCCCCTGGTCGAGTAAAATAAAGTCCCCTGGTCGAGTATAACCAAGGCCCCTGATCGAGAATTACAAAGTCCCCTGATCGAATATAACAAAGTCCCCTCATCGAATATAACAAAGTCCCCTGTTCGCGTATAACAAAGTCCCCTGGTCGAGTATTACAAAGTTCCCTGGTCGTGTATAACGAAGCCCCCGGTTGAGTATAACAAAGCCTCCTAATTGAGTAAAACAAAGTCCCGTGATCGAGTATATCACATCCCCTGATCGAGTATAACATATTCCCTGATCGTGTATAACAAAGTTCCCTGATCGAGTATACTAATGTCCCCTGCTCGAGTATAACAAAGGCCCCTGATCGAGTATAACAAACTCCCCTGGTCGAGTAAAATAAAGTCCCCTGGTCGAGTATAACCAAGGCCCCTGATCGAGAATAACAAAGTCCCCTTATCGAGCATAACAAAGACCCCAGGTCGAGTATAACTAAGCCACCTCATCGAGTATAACAAAATTCCCCTTGTTGAGTATAACAAAGCCCCCTGATCGAGTATAACAAAGTCCCCTGATCGTGTATAACAAAGTGCCCTAATCGAATATAGCAAAGGCCCCCAGTTGAGTATAAGAAAGCCTCCTAATCGAGTATAACAAAGTCCCCTGATCGAGTATAACACATCCCCTGATCGAGTATAACATATCCCTTGATCGTGTATAACAAAGTTTCCTGGTCGAGTATAGTAATGTCCCCTGATCGAGTATAACAAAGGCCCCTGATCGAGTATAACAAAGTCCCTTGATCGAGTATCACAAAGCCCCCCTGATCGAATATTACAAAGTCCCCTGATCAAGTATAACAAAGTCCCCTGATCCAGTATAACAAAGACCCCTATTCGAGTATTACAAAGGCCCCTAATGGAGTATACCAAAGACCCTGATGGAGTATAGCAAAGTCCCCTGATCGAGGAAAACAAAGCCTCCTGATCGAGTATAACAAAGTCCCCTTATCGAGTATAACAAAGCCTAATCATCGAGTATAACAAAGTCCCCCCATCGAGTAAAACAAAGTCCCCTGATTGAGTATATCAAAGCCCCCTGATCGAGTAAAACAAAGTCCCCTGGTCGAGTATATCAAAGCCCCCTCATCAAGTATAACAAAGTCCCCTAATCGAGTATAACAAAGTCCCCTGGTCGAGTTTAACAAAGGCCCCTGATCGAGTAAAACAAAGTCCCCTGATACAGTATAACAAAGTTTCCTGTTCGAGTATAACAATGTCCCCTGATCGAGTATAACAAAGGCCCCTAATCGAGTATAACAAAGTCCCCTAATCGAGCATAACTAAGTCCCCTGGTCGAGTATAACAAAGCCCCCCTGATCGAATATTACAAAGTCCCCTGATCAGGTATAACAAAGTCCCCTGATCGAGTATAAGAAAGTCCCCTGGTCGAGTATAACAAAGGCCCCTGATGGAGTATAACAAAGACCCTGATGGAGTATAACAAACTCCCCTGGTCGATATATACAAAGTCCCCTGATCGAGAATAACAATGTCCCTTGATCGAGTATAACAAAAGCCCCAAATCAAGTATAACAAAGGCCCCCGGTTGAGTTTAACAAAGCATCCTGATCGAGTATAGCAAAGTCCCCTGATCGAGTGTAACACATCCCCTGATCGAGTAAAACTTATTCCCTGATCCTGTATAACAAAGTTCCCTGATGGAGTATAACAACGTCCCCTGGTCGATATAAACAAAGCCCCCTGCTCAAGTATAACAAAGTCCCCTGATCGAGTATAACAAAGTCCTCTGATCGAGTATAACAAACGCTCTTGATCGAGTATAATAAAGGCCCCTGATCGAGTAAAACAAAGTTCCCCGATCGAGTATAATAAAGTCCCCTAATCGAATATAAAACAGCCCCCAGATCGAGTAAAACAAAGTCTCCTGGTTGAGTGTAACAAAGTCCCTTGATCGAGTAACAAGGCCCCCTGATCGAGTAAAACAATGTTCCCCGATCGAGTAAAGCAAAGTCCTCTGATCGAGTATAACAAAGTTACGTGGTCGTGTATTACAAACTCGCCTGGTCGAGTATAACAAATTCCCCTGACCGATTATAACAAAGTCCCCTGGTTGAGTATAACAAAGGCCCATGATCGAGTATAAAAAAGGCCCCTGATCGAGTATAACAAAGGCCCATGATCGAGTATAACAAAGTCCCCTGGTAGAGCACAACAAAGCACCCTGGTCGAGTATAACAAAGCCCCCTGATCGAGTATAACAAAGTCCCCTGATCGAGTATATCAAAACCCCCTGGTCGAGCATAATAAAGGCCCTGAACGAGTATAACAAGGTCTCATGATCGAGTATAACAAATTCCCCTGGTTCGAGTATAACCAAAGCCCCTGATAGAGTATAACAAAGGCTCCTGATCGAGAATAACGAATGCCCCTCATCGAGTATAACAAAGTCCCCTAATCGAATATAACAAAGCCCTTTGATCGAGTATAACAAAGGCCACTGGTCGAGCATAACAAAGGACCCTGGTCGAGTATAACAAAGTCCCCTGATCGAGTATAACAAGGTCCAATCATCGAGTATAACAAATACCCTGATCGAGTATAACAAAGTCCCCTCATCGAGTATATCAAAGCCTCCTGATCGAGTATAACAAAGTTCCCTGATCGAGTATAACAAAGTCCCCTGGTCGAGTGTAACAAAGGCCCCTCATCGAGTATAACAAAGTCCCCTGATCGAGTATAACAAGAAAGTCCCCTGGTCGAGTATAACCAAGCCCCCTGATCGAGAATAACAAAGTCCTCTGATCGAATATAACAAAGTCCCCTAATCGAGCATAACAAAGGCCCCCTGATCGAATAATACAAAGTCCCCTGATCAAGTATAACAAAGCCCCCTGATCGAGTATAACAAAGGCCCCTAATGGAGCATAACAAAGTCCCTGATGGAGTATAACAAAGTCCCCTGATCGAGGAAAACAAAGCCCCCAGATCGAGTATAACAAAGTCCCCTCATCGAGTATAACAAAGGCCCCTGAACGAGTATAACAAAGTCGCGTGATCGAGCACAACAAAGACCCCTGGTCGAGTATAACAAAACCACCTGATCGAGTATAACAAAGTCCCCTGGTTGAGTATAACAAAGCCCCCTGATCGAGTATAACAAAGTCCCCTGATCCAGTATAACAAATTCCCCTGATCAAGTATAACAAAGGCCCCCGGTTGAGAATAACAAAGCCTCCTGACTGAGTATAACAAAGTCCCCTGATCGAGTATAACACATCCCCTGATCGAGTATAACATATCCCCTGATCGTGTATAACAAAGTTCCTTGGTCGAGTATAGTAATGTCCCTTGATCGAGTATAACAAAGGCCCCTGTTCGAGTATATCAAAGCTCCCCTGAACGAATCTTACAAAGTCCAATGATGAAGTATAACAAAGTCCCCTGATCGAGCATAACAAAGGCCGTTGGTCGAGTATAACCAAGGCCCCTGATCGAGAATAACAAAGTCCTCTGATCGAATATAACAAAGTCCCCTTATCGAGCATAACAAAGCCCCCCTGATCGAATAATACAAAGTCCCCTGATCAAGTATAACACATCCCCTGATCGAGTATAACATATGCCCTGATCGAGTATAACAATGTCCCCTGATCGAGTATAACAAAGGCCCCTCATCGTGTATAACAATGTCCCCTTATCGAGCATAACAAAGGCCCCTGGTCGAGTATAACAAAGCCCTCCTGATCGAATATTACAAAGTCCCCTGATCAAGTATAACAAAGTCCCATGATCGAGTATATCAAAGTCCCCTGGTCGAGGAAAACAAATTCCCCTGATCGATTATAACAAAGTCCCCTGGTTGAGTATAACAAAGGCCCATGATCGAGTATAACAAAGGCCCCTCATCGAGTATAACAAATTCCCCTCATCGAGTATAAAAAATTCCCCTTATCGAGTATAACAAAGTCCCCTGGTCGAGCACAACAAAGCACCCTGGTCGAGTATAACAAAGTCCCTTGATCGAGTATATCAAAAACCCTGGTCGAGCATAATAAAGGCCCTGATCGAGTATAACAAGGTCTCATGATCGAGTATAACAAATTCCCCTGGTTCGAGTATAAC
Organism: Homarus americanus; assembly: GCF_018991925.1. NCBI lineage: Eukaryota > Metazoa > Arthropoda > Malacostraca > Decapoda > Nephropidae > Homarus > Homarus americanus. Next base: position 20,874 of record NW_024745884.1, read on the forward strand.
AAAAGAACCTGATAGAGTATAACAAAGGCTCCTGATCGAGTATAACAAAGTCCCCTGATCGAGCATAACAAAGGCCCCTGATCGAGTATAACAAAGCCCACTGATCGAGTATATCAAAGTCCCCTGATCGAGTATAACAAAGGCCCCTAATCGAGTCTAACAAAGTCCCCTGATCGAGTATAGCAAAGGCCCTTGATCGAGTATAACAAATGCCCCTCATCGAGTATAACAAAGTCCCCTAATCGAATATAACAAAGCCCTTTGATCGAATATAACAAAGGACACTGGTCAAGCATAACAAAGGACCCTGGTCGATTATAACAAAGTCCCCTGATCGAGTATAACAAAGTCCAATCATCGAGTATAACAAATACCCTGATCGAGTATAACAAAGTCCCCTCATCGAGTATATCAAAGCCCCCTGATTGAGTATAACAAAGTCCCCTGATCGCGTATAACAAAGTCCCCTGGTCGAGTGTAACAAAGGCCCCTCATCGAGTATAACAAAGTCCCCTGATCGAGTATAACAAAGTCCACTGGTCGAGTATAAGTCCCCTAATCGAGTACAACAAAGGCCCCTGATCGAGTATAACAAAGTCCCCTTATCGAGCATAACAAAGGCCCCTGGTCGAGTATAACAAAGCCCCCCTGATCGAATATCACAAAGTCCCCTGATCAAGTACAACAAAGTCTCCTGGTCGAGTATAACAAAGGCCCCTGATGGAGTATAACACAGACCCTGATGGAGTATAACAAAGTCCCCTGATCGAGGAAAACAAAGCCCCCAGATCGAGTATAACAAAGTCCCTTGATCGAGTATAACAAAGCCCCCCTGATCGAATATTACAAAGTCCCCTAATCAAGTATAACAAAGTCCCCTGATCGAGTATAACAAATTCCCCTGATCGAGTATAACAAAGTCACCTGATCGAGTATAACAAAGTCCTGTTATCGAGTATAACAAAATCCCCTGGTCGCGTATAACAATGTCCCCTGGTCGAGTAAAACAATGTCCTGTTATCGAGTATAACAAAATCCCCTGGTCGCGTATAACAATGTCCCCTGGTCGAGTATAACAAAGTCCCCTGGTCGAGTATAACAAAGTCCCCTGGTCGAGTATAACCAAGGCCCCTGATCGAATATAACAAAGTCCCCTCATCGAATATAACAAAGTCCCCTGGTCGCGTATAACAAAGTCCCCTGGTTGAGTATAACAAAGTTCCCTGGTCATGTATAACAAAGCCCCCGGTTGAGTATAACAAAGCCTCCTAATCGAGTAAAACAAAGTCCCGTGATCGAGTATATCACATCCCCTGATCGAGTATAACATATCCCCTGATCGTGTATAACAAAGTTCCCTGGTCGAGTATACTAATGTCCCCTGCTCGAGTATAACAAAGGCCCCTGATCGAGTATAACAAACTCGGCTGGTCGAGTAAAACAAAGTCCCCTGGTCGAGTATAACAATGTCCTCTGGTCGAGTATAACAAAGTCCCCTGGTCGAGTATAACAAAGTCCCCTGGTCGAGTATAACAAAGTCCCCTGGTCGAGTATAACCAAGGCCCCTGATCGAATATAACAAAGTCCCCTCATCGAATATAACAAAGTCCCCTGGTCGCGTATAACAAAGTCCCCTGGTCGAGTATAACAAAGTTCCCTGGTCATGTATAACAAAGCCCCCGGTTGAGTATAACAAAGCCTCCTAATCGAGTAAAACAAAGTCTCGTGATCGAGTATATCACATCCCCTGATCGAGTATAACATATCCCCTGATCGTGTATAACAAAGTTCCCTGGTCGAGTATACTAATGTCCCCTGCTCGAGTATAACAAAGGCCCCTGATCGAGTATAACAAACTCCCTGGTCGAGTAAAACAAAGTCCCTTGGTCGAGTATAACAATGTCCCCTGGTCGAGTATAACAAAGTCCCCTGGTCGAGTATTACAAAGTCCCCTGGTCGAGTATAACCAAGGCCCCTGATCGAGAATTACAAAGTCCCCTGATCGAATATAACAAAGTCCCCTCATCGAATATAGCAAAGTCCCCTGGTCGCGTATAACAAAGTCCCCTGGTCGAGTATAACAAAGTTCCCTGGTCGTGTATAACAAAGCCCCCGGTTGAGTATAACAAAGCCTCCTAATCGAGTAAAACAAAGTCCCGTGATCGAGTATATCTCATCCCCTGATCGAGTATAACATATCCCCTGATCGTGTATAACAAAGTTCTCTGGTCGAGTATACTAATGTCCCCAGCTCGAGTATAACAAAGGCCCCTGATCGAGTATAACAAAGTCCCTTGATCGAGTATAACAAAGGCCCCTGATCGAGTATAACAAAGTCCCTTGATCGAGTATAACAAAGCCCCCCGGATCGAATATTACAAAGTCCCCTGATCAAGTATAACAAAGTCCCCTGATCGAGTATAACAAAGACCCCTATTCGAGTATTACAAAGGCCCCTAATGGAGTATACCAAAGACCCTGATGGGGTATAACAAAGTCCCCTGATCGAGGAAAACAAAGCCTCCTCATCGAGTATAACAAAGTCCCCTTATCGAGTATAAAAAAGTCCCCTTATCGAGTATAAAAAAGTCCCCTGATCGAGTATAATAAAGCTCCCTGACTGAGTATAACAAAGTCCCCTGATCGAGTCTATCAAACCCCCCTGGTCGAGTTTAATAAAGGCCCTGATCGAGTATAACAAATTCTCATGATCGAGTATACCAAATTCCCCTGGGTCAAGTATAACAAAAGCCCCTGATTTAGTATAACAAATCCCCCTAATCAAGTATATCATAGTCCCCTGATCGATCATAACAAAGGCCCCTAATCGAGTCTAACAAAGTCCTCTGATCGAGTATAGCAAAGGCCCTTGATCGAGTATAACAAATGCCCCTCATCGAGTATAACAAAGTCACCTAATCGAATATAACAAAGCCCCCTGATCGAGTATAACAAAGGCCACTGGTCGACCATAACAAAGGACCCTGGTCGAGTATAATAAAGTCCCCTGATCGAGTATAACAAAGCCCAATCATCGAGTATAACAAAGTCCCCCCCATCGAGTAAAACAAAGTCCCCTGATTGAGTATATCAAAGCCCCCTGATCGAGTAAAACAAAGTCCCTTGGTCGAGTATATCAAAGCCGCCTCATCGAGTATAACAAAGTCCCCACCGAGTATAACAAAGTCCCTTGGTCGAGAATAACAAAGGCCTTTGATCGATATAATTCTAAACTTTGATCGAGTATAACAAAGTCCCTGGTCGAGTATAACAAAGTCCCTGATCGAGTATAACAAAGGCCCTGATCGGCGGCAACAAAGTCCCCTTATCGAGCATAACTAAGGCCCCTGGTCGAGTATAACAAAGCCCCCTGATCAGGTATAACAAAGTCCCCTGATCGAGTATAACAAAGTCCCCTGGTCGAGTATAACAAACTCCCCTGATGGAGTATAACAAAGACCCAGATCTAGTATAACAATGTCCCCTGGTCGAGTATAACAAAGTCCCCTAATCAGGTATAACAAAGTCCCCTGATCGAGTATAACAAAGTCCCCTGGTCGAGTATAACAAAGGACCCTGATGGAGTATAACAAAGACGCAGATTTAGTATAACATAGTCCCCTGATCGAGAATAACAAAGTCCCTTGATCGAGTATAACAAAGACCCTGATGGAGTATAACAAAGTCCCCTGATCGAGAATAACAAAGTCCCCTCACCGAGTATAACAAAGTTCCCTGATCGTATATAACAAAGCCCCCTCATCGAGTATAACAATGTCCCCTAATCGAGTATAACAAAGTCCCCTGATCGGGTATAACAAAGGCCCATGATCGAGTATAACAAAGGACCCTCATCGAGTATAACAAAGTCCTTTGATCGAGTATAACAAAGGACCCTCATCGAGTATAACAAAGTCCCCTGATCGAGTATAACATATTCACCCTGATCGAGTAGAACATAGTCCACTCATCGAGTATAACAAAGGCCCCTCATCAAGTATAACAAAGTCCCATGATCGAGAATAACAAAGTTCCCTCATCGAATATAACAAAGTCACCTGATCGAGTATAACAAAGTCCCCTGATCGAGTATAACAAAGTCCCCCGATCGAGAATAACAAAGTCCCTTGATCGAGTATAACAAAAGCCCCTAATCCAGTATAACAAAGGCCCCCGGTTGAGTATAACAAAGCATCCTGATCGAGTATAGCAAAGTCCCCTGATCGAGTGTAACACATCCACTGATCGAGTAAAACACATTCCCTGATCCTGTATAACAAAGTTCCCTGATGGAGTCTAACAACGTCCCCTGTACGATATAAACAAAGCCCCCTGCTCAAGTATAACAAAGTCCCCTGATCGAGTATAACAATGTCCTCTGATCGAGTATAACAAACGCTCTTGATCGAGTATAATAAAGGCCCCTGATCGAGCAAAACAATGTTCCCCGATCGAGTATAATAAAGTCCCCTGATCGAATATAAAACAGCCCCCAGATCGAGTAAAACAAAGTCTCCTGGTTGAGTGTAATAAAGTCCCTTGATCGAGTAACAAGGCCCCCTGATCGAGTAAAACAATGTTCCCCGATCGAGTAAAGCAAAGTCCTCTGATCGAGTATAACAAAGTTCCGTGGTCGTGTATAACAAACTCCCCTGGTCGAGTATAACAAATTCCCCCGATCGATTATAACAAAGTCCCCTGGTTGAGTATAAAAAAGGCCCATGATCGAGTATAACAAAGGCCCCTGATCGAGTATAATAAAGGCCCATGATCGAGTATAACAAAGTCCCCTGGTCGAGCACAACAAAGCACCCTGGTCGAGTATAACAAAGCCCCCTGATCGAGTATAACAAAGTCCCCTGATCGAGTATATCAAAACCCCTGGTCGAGCATAATAAAGGCCCTGATCGAGTATAACAAGGTCTCATGATCGAGTATAACAAATTCCCCTGGTTCGAGTATAATAAAAGCCCCTTATAGAGTATAACAAAGGCTCCTCATCGAGTATAACAAAGTCCCCTGATCGAGCATAACAAAGGCCCCTGATCGAGTATAATAAAGCCCACTGATCGAGTATATCAAAGTCCCCTGATCGAGTATAACAAAGGCCCCTAATCGAGTCTAACAAAGTCCCCTGATCGAGTATAGCAAAGGCCCTTGATCGAGTATAACGAATGCCCCTCATCGTGTATAACAAAGTCCCCTAATCGAATATAACAAAGCCCTTTGATCGAGTATAACAAAGGCCACTGGTCGAGCATAAAAAGGACCCTGGTCGAGTATAACAAACTCCAATCATCGAGTATAACAAATACCCTGATCGAGTATAACAAAGTCCCCTCATCGAGTATATCAAAGCCTCCTCATCGAGTATAACAAAGTCCCCTGATCGAGTATAACAAAGTCCCCTTGTTGAGTGTAACAAAGGCCCCTCATCGAGTATAACAAAGTCCCCTGATCGAGTATAACAAAGTCCCCTGGTCGAGTATAAGTCCCCTGATCGAGTATAACAAAGGCCCCTAATCGAGGAAAACAAAGACCCCAGATCGAGTATAACAAAGTCCCTTGATCGAGTATAACAAAGTCCCCCTCATCGAATATTACAAAGTCCCCTGATCAAGTATAACAAAGTCCCCTGATCAAGTATAACAAAGACCCCTATTCGAGTATTACAAAGGCCCCTAATGGAGTATACCAAAGACCCTGATGGAGTATAACAAAGTCCCTTGATCGAGTATAACAAATTCCCCTGATCGAGTATAACAAAGTCCCCTGGTTGAGTATAACAAAGGCCCATGATCGATTATAACAAAGGCCCATGATCGAGTATAACAAAGTCACCTGATCGAGTGTAACAAAGTCCTGTTATCGAGTATAACAAAATCCCCTGGTCGCGTATAACAATGTCCCCTGGTCGAGTATAACAAAGTCCCCTGGTCGAGTATAACAAAGTCCCCTGGTCGAGTATAACCAAGGCCCCTGATCGAGAATTACAAAGTCTCCTGATCGAATATAACAAAGTCCCCTCATCGAATATAACAAAGTCCCCTGGTCGCGTATAACAAAGTCCCCTAGTCGAGTATAACAAAGTTCCCTGGTCGTGCATGACAAAGCCCCCGGTTGAGTATAACAAAGCCTCCTAATAGAGTAAAACAAAGTCCCGTGATCGAGTATATCACATCCCCTGATCGAGTATAACATATCCCCTGATCGTGTATAACAAAGTTCCCTGGTCGAGTATACTAATGTCCCCTGATCGAGTATAACAAAGGCCCCTGATCGAGTATAACAAACTCCCCTGGTCGAGTAAAACAAAGTCCCCTGGTCGAATAATACAAAGTCCCCTGATCAAGTATAACAAAGTCCCCTGATCGAGTATAACAAAGACCCCTATTCAAGTATTACAAAGGCCCCTAATGGAGTATACCAAAGACCCTGATGGAGTATAAGAAAGTCCCCTGATCGAGGAAAACAAAGCCCCCTGATCGAGTATAACAAAGTCCCCTTATCGAGTATAACAAAGTCCCCTGATCGAGTATAATAAAGCTCCCTAACTGAGTATAACAAAGTCCCCTGATCGAGTATATCAAACCCCCCTGGTCGAGTATAATTAAGGCCCTGATCGAGTATAACAAATTCTCATGATCGAGTATACCAAATTCCCCTGGTTCGAGTATAAAAAAAGCCCTTGATCGATTATAACAAAGACCCCTAATCGAGTCTAACAAAGTCCTCTAATCGAGTATAGCAAAGGCCCTTGATCGAGTATAACAAATGCCCCTCATCGAGTATAACAAAGTCACCTAATCTAATATAACAAAGCCGCCTGATCGAGTATAACAAAGGCCACTGGTCGACCATAACAAAGGACCCTGGTCGAGTATAACAAAGTCCCCTGATCGAGTATAACAAAGCCCAATCATCGAGTATAACAAAGTCCCCCCATCGAGTAAAACAAAGTCCCCTGATCGAGTATATCAAAGCCCCCTGATCGAGTATAACAAAGGACCCTGATGGAGTATAACAATGACCCTGATGGAGTATAACAAAGTCCCCTAATCGAGTATAACACATCCCCTGATAGAGTATAACATATCCCTGATCCTTGTATAACAAAGTTCCCTGGTCGAGTATAGTACTGTCCCCTAGTCGAGTATAACAAAGCCCCCTGATCGAGTATAACAAAGTCCCCTGGTCGAGTATAACAAAGTCCCATGATCGAGTATACCAAAGTCCTCTGATCGAGTATAACAAAGTCCACTGATCGGGTAAACAAAGAACCTTGATCGAGTATAATAAAGGCCCCTAATCGAGTTTAACAAAGTCCCTTGATCGAGTATAACAAAGCCCCCTGATCTAGTAAAACAAAGTCCCCCGATCGAGTATAACAAAGTCCTCTGATCGAATATAACAAAGTCCAATGGTCGTGTATAACAAAGTCCCCTGGTCGAGTATAACAAATTCTTCTTATCGTGTATAACAAAGTCCCCTGGTCGAGTATAACAAATTCTTCTTATCGTGTATAACAAAGTCCCCTGGTCGAGTATAACAAAGTCCCATGATCGAGTATACCAAAGTCCTCTGATCGAGTATAACAAAGTCCACTGATCGGGTAAAACAAAGAACCTTGAACGAGTATAATAAAGGCCCCTAATCGAGTTTAACAAAGTCCCTTGATCGAGTATAACAAAGCCCCCTGATCTAGTAAAACAAAGTCCCCCGATCGAGTATAACAAAGTCCTCTGATCGAATATAACAAAGTCCAATGGTCGTGTATAACAAAGGCCCCTCATCGAGTATAACAAAGGCCCCTCATCGAGTATAACAAAGGCCCCTCATCGATTATGACAAAGGCCCTTGATCGATTATTACAAATTCCCCTTATCGAGTATAACAAAGGCCCCTGGTCGAGTATAACAAAGTCCCCTGGTCGAGTATAACAAAGGTCCCTGGTCGAGTATAACCAAGGCCCCTGATCCAGAATAACAACGTCCTCTGATCGAATATAACAAAGTCCCCTTAACGAGCATAACAAAGGCCCCCTGATCGAATAATACAAAGTCCCTTGATCAGGTATAACAAAGTCCCTTGATGGAGTATAACAAAGTCACCTGGTCGAGTATAACAAAGTCCCCTAATCGAGTATAACAAAGTCCCCTGATCGAGGTAAACAAAGCCCCCTGATCGAGTATACCAAAGTCCCCTGATCGAGTATAACAAAGTCCCTTGATCGAGTATAACAAAGGCCCTTGATCGAGTAAAACAAAGGCCCCCGGTTGAGTGTAAAAAAGCCTCCTGATCGAGTATAACAAAGTCCCCTGATCGAGTATAACACATCCCCTGATAGAGTATAACATATCCCCTGATCGTGTATAACAAAGTTCCCTGGTCGAGTATATTAATGTCCCCTGATCGAGTATAACAAAGTCCTCTAATCGAGTATAACAAAGTCCACTGATCGTTTATAACAAAGGCCCTTGATCGAGTATAAAAAAGGCCACTAATCGAGTTTAACAAAGTCCCTTGATCGAGTATAACAAAGCCCCCTGATCTAGTAAAACAAAGTCCCCCGATCGAGTATAACAAAGTCCTCTGATCGAATATAACAAAGTCCAATGGTCGTGTATAACAAAGTCCCTGGTCGAGTATAACAAATTCCCTGATCGATTGTACAAATTCCCCTGATCGGTATAACAAAGTCCCCTGGTCGAGTATAACAAAGTCCCCTGGTCGAGTATAACAAAGTCCCCTGGTCGAGTATAACCAAGCCCCCTGATCGAGAATAACAAAGTCCTGTGATCGAATATAACAAAGTCCCCTTATCGAGCATAACAAAGGCCCCCTGATCGAATAATACAAAGTACCTTGATCAAGTATAACAAAGTCCCCTGATCGAGTATAACAAAGTCCCGTGGTCGAGTTTAACAAAGGCCCCTAATGGAGCATAACAAAGTCCCTGATGGAGTATAACAAAGTCCCCTGATCGAGGAAAACAAAGCCCCCAGCTCGAGTATAACAAAGTCCCCTCATCGAGTATAACAAAGGCCCCTGAACGAGTATAACAAAGTCGCGTGATCGAGCACAACAAAGACCCCTGGTCGAGTATAACAAAACCACCTGATCGAGTATAACAAAGTCCCCTGGTTGAGTATAACAAAGCCCCCTGATCGAGTATAACAAAGTCCCCTGATCCAGTATAACAAATTCCCCTGATCGAGTATAACAAAGTCCCCTGATCGAGAATAACAAAGTCCCTTGATCGAGTATAACAAAAGCCCCTAATCCAGTATAACAAAGGCCCCCGGTTGAGTATAACAAAGCATCCTGATCGAGTATAGCAAAGTCCCCTGATCGAGTGTAACACATCCCTGATCGAGTAAAACACATTCCCTGATCCTGTATAACAAAGTTCCCTGATCGAGTAAAACAATGTTCCCCGATCGAGTATAATAAAGTACCCTGATCTAATATAAAACAGCCCCCAGATCGAGTAAAACAAAGTCTCCTGGTTGAGTGTAACAAAGTCCCTTGATCGAGTAACAAGGCCCCCTGATCGAGTAAAACAATGTTCCCCGATCGAAAAGCAAAGTCCTCTGATCGAGTATAACAAAGTTCCGTGGTCGTGTATAACAAACTCCCCTGGTCGAGTATAACAAATTCCCCTGATCGATTATAACAAAGTTCCCTGGTTGAGTATAACAAAGGCCCATGATCGAGTATAACAAATACCCGTAATCGAGTATAACAAAGGCCCATGATCGAGTATAACAAAGTCCCCTGATCGAGTATAACAAAGTCCCCTAATCGAGTATAACAAAGTCCCCTGATCGAGGTAAACAAAGCCCCCTGATCGAGTATACCAAAGTCCCCTGATCGAGTATAACAAAGTCCCTTGATCGAGTATAACAAAGGCCCCTGATCGAGTAAAACAATGGCCCCCGGTTGAGTGTAAAAAAGCCTCCTGATCGAGTATAACAAAGTCCCCTGATCGAGTATAACACATCCCCTGATAGAGTATAACATATCCCCTGATCGTGTATAACAAAGTTCCCTGGTCGAGTATATTAATGTCCCCTGATCGAGTATAACAAAGCCCCCTGATCGAGTATAACAAAGTCGCCTGGTCGAGTATAACAAAGTCCCCTGATCGAGTTTACCAAAGTCCTCTAATCGACTATAACAAAGTCCACTGATCGGGTATAACAAAGGCCCTTGATCGAGTATAAAAAAGGCCCCATATCGAGTTTAACAAAGTCCCTTGATCGAGTATAACAAAGCCCCCTGATCTAGTAAAACAAAGTCCCCCGATCGAGTAAAACAAAGTCCTCTGATCGAATATAACAAAGTCCAATGGTCGTGTATAACAAAGTCCCCTGGTCGAGTATAACAAATTCCCCTGATCGATTATTACTAATTCCCCTGATCGAATATAACAAAGTCCCCTGGTCGAGGATAACAAAGTCCCCTGGTCGAGTATAACAAAGTCCCCTGGTCGAGTATAACCAAGCCCCCTGATCGAGAATAACAAAGTCCTGTGATCGAATATAACAAAGTCCCCTTATCGAGCATAACAAAGGCCCCCTGATCGAATAATACAAAGTACCTTGATCAAGTATAACAAAGTCCCCTGATCGAGTATACCAAAGTCCCGTGGTCGAGTATAACAAAGGCCCCTAATGGAGCATAACAAAGTCCCTGATGGAGTATAACAAAGTCCCCTGATCGAGGAAAACAAAGCCCCCAGCTCGAGTATAACAAAGTCCCCTCATCGAGTATAACAAAGGCCCCTGAACGAGTATAACAAAGTCGCGTGATCGAGCACAACAAAGACCCCTGGTCGAGTATAACAAAACCACCTGATCGAGTATAACAAAGTCCCCTGGTTGAGTATAACAAAGCCCCCTGATCCAGTATAACAAAGTCCCCTGATCCAGTATAACAAATTCCCCTGATCGAGTATAACAAAGTCCCCTGATCGAGAATAACAAAGTCCCTTGATCGAGTATAACAAAAGCCCCTAATCCAGTATAACAAAGGCCCCCGGTTGAGTATAACAAAGCATCCTGATCGAGTATAGCAAAGTCCCCTGATCGAGTGTAACACATCCCTGATCGAGTAAAACACATTCCCTGATCCTGTATAACAAAGTTCCCTGATCGAGTAAAACAATGTTCCCCGATCGAGTATAATAAAGTACCCTGATCAAATATAAAACAGCCCCCAGATCGAGTAAAACAAAGTCTCCTGGTTGAGTGTAACAAAGTCCCTTGATCGAGTAACAAGGCCCCCTGATCGAGTAAAACAATGTTCCCCGATCGAGTAAAGCAAAGTCCTCTGATCGAGTATAACAAAGTTCCGTGGTCGTGTATAACAAACTCCCCTGGTCGAGTATAACAAATTCCCCTGATCGATTATAGCAAAGTTCCCTGGTTGAGTATAACAAAGGCCCATGATCGAGTATAACAAATGCCCCTGATCGAGTATAACAAAGGCCCATGATCGAGTATAACAAAGTCCCCTGGTCGAGCATAACAAAGCACCCTGGTCGAGTATAACAAAGCCCCCTGATCGAGTATAACAAAGTCCCCTGATCGAGTATATCAAAACCCCCTGGTCGAGCATAATAAAGGCCTTGATCGAGTATAACAAGGTCTCATGATCGAGTATAACAAATTCCCCTGGTTCGAGTATAATAAAAGCCCCTTATAGAGTATAACAAAGGCTCCTGATCGAGTATAACAAAGTCCCCTGATCGAGCATAACAAAGGCCCCTGATCGAGTATAACAAAGCCCACTGATCGAGTATATCAAAGTCCCCTGATCGAGTATAACAAAGGCCCCTATTCGAGTCTAACAAAGTCCCCTGATCGAGTATAGCAAAGGCCCTTGATCGAGTATAACGAATGCCCCTCATCGAGTATAACAAAGTCCCCTAATCGAATATAACAAAGCCCTTTGATCGAGTATAATAAAGGCCACTGGTCGAGCATAAAAAAGGACCCTGGTCGAGTATAACAAAGTCCCCTGATCGAGTATAACAAAGTCCAATCATCGAGTATATCAAAGTCCCCTGATCGAGTATAACAAAGGCCCCTAATCGAGTCAAACAAAGTCCCCTGATCGAGTATAGCAAAGGCCCCTGATCGAGTATAACAAATGCCCCTCATCGAGTATAACAAAGTCCCCTAATCGAATATAACAAAGCCCTTTGATCGAGTATAACAAAGGACACTGGTCGAGCATAACAAAGGACCCTGGTCGAGTATAACAAAGTCCCCTGATCGAGTATAACAAAGTCCAATCATCGAGTATAACAAATAACTCTGATCGTGAGTATAACAAAGTCCCCTCATCGGTATATCAAAGCCCTGATTGAGTATAACAAAGTCCTTGATCGAGTATAACAAAGTCCCTGGTCGAGGTAACAAAGGCCCTCATCGAAGTATAAATAAAAGTCCCTTGATCGAGAGTATATAACAAGTCCCCTGATCTAGTATAACAAAGTCCTGTTATCGAGTATAATAAAATCCCCTGGTCGCGTATAACAATGTCCCCTGGTCGAGTATAACAAAGTCCTGTTACCGAGTATAACAAAATCCCCTGGTCGCATATAACAATGTCCCCTGGTCGAGTATAACAAAGTCCCCTGGTCGAGTATAACAAAGTCCCCTGGTCGAGTATAACCACGGCCCCTGATCGCATATAACAAAGTCCCCTCATCGAATATAACAAAGTCCCCTGGTTGCGTATAACAAAGTCCCCTGGTCGAGTATAACAAAGTTCCCTGGTCATGTATAACAAAGCCCCCGGTTGAGTATAACAAAGCATCCTAATCGAGTAAAACAAAGTCCCGTGATCGAGTATATCACATCCCCTGATCGCGTATAACATATCCCCTGATCGTGTATAACAAAGTTCCCTGGTCAAGTATAATAATGGCCCCTGCTCGAGTATGACAAAGGCCCCTGTTCGAGTATAAAAAACTCCCCTGGTCGAGTAAAACAAAGTCCCCTGGTCGAGTATAACAATGTCCCCTGGTCGAGTATAACAAAGTCCCCTGGTCGAGTATAACAAAGTCCCCTGGTCGAGTATAACCTAGGCCCCTGATCGAGATTTACAAAGTCCCCTGATCGAATATAACAAAGTCCCCTCATCGAATATAGCAAAGTCCCCTGGTCGCGTATAACAAAGTCCCCTGGTCGAGTATAACAAAGTTCCCTGGTCGTGTATAACAAAGCCCCCGGTTGAGTATAACAAAGACTCCTAATCGAGTAAAACAAAGTCCCGTGATCGAGTATATCACATCCCCTGATCGAGTATAACATATCCCCTGATCGTGTATGACAAAGTTCCCTGGTCGAGTATACTAATGTTCCCTGCTCGAGTATAACAAAGGCCCCTGATCGAGTATAACAAAGTCCCCTGGTCGAGTAAAACAAAGTCCCCTGGTCGAGTATAACCAAGGCCCCTGATCGAGAATAACAAAGTCCCCTTATCGAGCATAACTAAGGCCCCTGGTCGAGTATAACAAAGCCCCCTAATCAGGTATAACAAAGTCCCCTGATCGAGTATAACAAAGTCCCCTGGTCGAGTATAACAAAGGCCCCTGATGGAGTATAACAAAGTCCCCTGGTCGAGTGTAACAAAGGTCCCTCATCGAGTATAACAAAGTCCCCTGATCGAGTATAACAAAGTCCCCTGGTCGAGTATAACAAAGTCCCCTGGTCGAGTATAACCAAGGCCCCTGATCGCATATAACAAAGTCCCCTCATCGAATATAACAAAGTCCCCTGGTCGCGTATAACAAAGCCCCCTGATCGAATATTACAAAGTCCCCTGATCAAGTACAACAAAGTCCTGGTCGAGTATAACAAAGGCCCTGATGGAGTATAACAACACCCTGATGGAGGGCAACAAAGTCCTGATCGAGGAAAACAGCTTCCCCAGATCGAGTATAACAAAGTCCCTTGATCGAGTATAACAAAGCCCTGATCGAATATTACAAAGTCCCTGATCAAGTATAACAAAGTCCCTGAACGAGTATAACAAATTCTGATCGAGTATAACAAAGTCACCTGGATCAAGTATAACAAAGTCCCCTGATCGAGTATAACAAATTCCCCTGATCGAGTATATCAAAGTCACCTGATCGAGTGTAACAAAGTCCTGTTATCGAGTATAACAAAATCCCCTGGTCGCATATAACAATGTCCCCTGGTCGAGTATAACAAAGTCCCCTGGTCGAGTATAACAAAGTCCCCTGGTCGAGTATAACCAAGGCCCCTGATCGCATATAACAAAGTCCCCTCATCGAATATAACAAAGTCCCCTGGTCGCGTATAACAAAGTCCCCTGATCGAGTATAACAAAGTTCCCTGGTCATGTATAACAAAGCCCCCGGTTGAGTATAACAAAGCCTCCTAATCGAGTAAAACAAAGTCCCGTGATCGAGTACATCACATCCCCTGATCGAGTATAACATATCCCCTGATCGTGTATAACAAACTTCCCTGGTCGAGTATACTAATGTCCCCTGCTCGAGTATAACAAAGGCCCCTGATCGAGTATAACAAACTCCCCTGGTCGAGTAAAACAAAGTCCCCTGGTCGAGTATAACAATGTCCCCTGGTCGAGTATAACAAAGTCCCCTGGTCGAGTATAACAAAGTCCCCTGGTCGAGTAAAACCAAGGCCCCTGATCGAGAATTACAAAGTCCCCTGATCGAATATAACAAAGGACCCTCATCGAGTATAACAAAGTCCTTTGATCGAGTATATCAAAGGACCCTCATCGAGTATAACAAAGCCCACTGATCGAGTATATCAAAGTCCCCTGATCGAGTATAACAAAGGCCCCTAATCGAGTCTAACAAAGTCCCCTGATCGAGTATAGCAAAGGCCCTTGATCGAGTATAACAAATGCCCCTCATCGAGTATAACAAAGTCCCCTAATCGAATATTACAAAGCCCTTTGATCGAGTATAACAAAGGACACTGGTCGAGCATAACAAAGGACCCTGGTCGAGTATAACAAAGTCCCCTGATCGAGTATAACAAAGTCCAATCATCGAATATAACAAATACCCTGATTGAGTATAACAAAGTCCCCTCATCGAGTATATCAAAGCCCCCTGATTGAGTATAACAAAGTTCCCTGATCAAGTATAACAAAGTCCCCTGGTCGAGTGTAACAAAGGCCCCTCATCGAGTATAACAAAGTCCCCTGATCGAGTATAACAAAGTCCCCTGGTCGAGTATAAGTTCCCTAATCGAGTATAACACTGGCCCCTGATCGAGTATAACAAAGTCCACTTATCGAGCATAACAAAGGCCCCTGGTCGAGTATAACAAAGCCCCCCTGATCGAATATTACAAAGTCCCCTGATCAAGTACAACAAAGTCCCCTGGTCGAGTATAACAAAGGCCCCTGATGGAGTATAACAAAGACCCTGATGGAGTATAACAAAGTTCCCTGATCGAGGAAAACAAAGCCCCCAGATCGAGCATAACAAAGTCCCTTGATCGAGTATAACAAAGCCCCCCTGATCGAATATTACAAAGTCCCCTGATCAAGTATAACAAAGTCCGCTGATCGAGTATAACAAATTCCCCTGATCGAGTATAACACAGTCACCTGATCGAGTATAACAAAGTCCTGTTATCGAGTATAACAAAATCCCCTGGTCGCGTATAACAATGTCCCCTAGTCGAGTATAACAAAGTCCTGTTATCGAGTATAACAAAATCCCCTGGTCGCGTATAACAATGTCCCCTGGTCGAGTATAACAAAGTCCCCTGGTCGAGTATAACAAAGTCCCCTGGTCGAGTATAACCAAGGCCCCTGATCGCATATAACAAAGTCCCCTCATCGAATATAACAAAGTCCCCTGGTCGCGTATAACAAAGTCCCATGGTCGAGTATAACAAAGTTCCCTGGTCATTTATAACAAAGCCCCCGGTTGAGTATAACAAAGCCTCCTAATCGAGTAAAACAAAGTCTCGTGATCGAGTATATCACATCCCCTGATCGCGTATAACATATCCCCTGATCGTGTATAACAAAGTTCCCTGGTCAAGTATAATAATGGCCCCTGCTCGAGTATGACAAAGGCCCCTGTTCGAGTATAAAAAACTCCCCTGGTCGAGAGTATAACAAAGCCCACTGATCGAGTATATCAAAGTCCCCTGATCGAGTATAACAAAGTCCCCTGGTCGAGTATAACAAAGTCCCCTGGTCGAGTATAACCAAGGCCCCTCATCGAGAATTACAAAGTCCCCTGATCGAATATAACAAAGTCCCCTCATCGAATATAGCAAAGTCCCCTGGTCGCGTATAACAAAGTCCCCTGGTCGAGTATAACAAAGTTCCCTGGTCGTGTATAACAAAGCCCCAGGTTGAGTATAACAAAGCCTCCTAATCGAGTAAAACAAAGTCCCGTGATCGAGTATATCACATCCCCTGATCGAAGTACCATCCTGATGGGTAATATGACAAAGTTCCTATTGGTCGAGGTATACTAATGTTCCCTGCTCATGAGTATAACAAAGGCCCTGATCGAGGTATAACAAAAGTCCCTGGTCAGGTAAAACAAAAGTCCCTGGTCGAGTATAACCAGGCCCTGATCGAGAATAACAAAAGTCCACATACTCAAGCACTAACTAAAGGCCCCTGGTCGAGAGTATAACAAAGCCCCTAATCAGGTATAACAAAGTCCTGATCGAGTATAACAAAGTCCCCTGGTCGAGTATAACAAAAGGCCCCTGATGGAGTATAACAAAAGTCCCTGGTCAAGGTGTATAAAGGTCCTCATCGAGTATAAAGTCCCCTGATCGAGTATAACAAAGTCCCTGGTCGGTATAGAATCTAATCGGGTATAACAAAGGCTTCCCTATCGAGTATAACAAAAGTCCCTTATCGAGAGCATAACAAAGGCCCCTGGTCGAGTATAACAAAGCCCCCCTGATCGAATATTACAAAGTCCCCTGATCAAGTACAACAAAGTCCCCTGGTCGAGTATAACAAAGGCCCCTGATGGAGTATAACAAAGACCCTGATGGAGTATAACAAAGTCCCCTGATCGAGGAAAACAAAGCCCCCAGATCGAGTATAACAAAGTCCCTTGATCGAGTATAACAAAGCCCCCCTGATCGAATATTACAAAGTCCCCTGATCAAGTATAACAAAGTCCCCTGAACGAGTATAACAAATTCCCCTGATCGAGTATAACAAAGTCACCTGATCGAGTATAACAAAGTCCTGTTATCGAGTATAACAAAATCCCCTGGTCGCGTATAACAATGTCCCCTGGTCGAGTATAACAAAGTCCTGTTATCGAGTATAACAAAATACCCTGGTCGCATATAACAATGTCCCCTGGTCGAGTATAACAAAGTCCTAATTACAAAGGTATAACAAAAGTCCCCTGGTCGAGTATAACCAAGGCCCTGATCGCATATAACAAAAGTCCCCTCATCGAATATAACAAAGTCCCCTGGTCGCGTATAACAAAGTCCCATGGTCGAGTATAACAAAGTTCCCTGGTCATGTATAACAAAGCCCCCGGTTGAGTATAACAAAGCATCCTAATCGAGTAAAACAAAGTCCCGTGATCGAGTATATCACATCCCCTGATCGAGTAAAACATATCCCCTGATCGTGTATAACAAAGTTCCCTGGTCGAGTATACTAATGTCCCCTGCTCGAGTATAACAAAGGCCCCTGATCGAGTATAAGAAACTCCCCTGGTCGAGTAAAACAAAGTCCCCTGGTCGAGCATAACAATGTCCCCTGGTCGAGTATAACAAAGTCCCCTGGTCGAGTATAACCAAGGCCCCGATCGAGAATTACAAAGTCCCCTGATCGAATATAACAAAGGACCCTCATCGAGTATAACAAAGTTCTTTGATCGAGTATAACAAAGGACCCTCATCGAGTATAACAAAGCCCACTGATCGAGTATATCAAAGTCCCCTGATCGAGTAAAACAAAGGCCCCTAATCGAGTCTAACAAAGTCCCCTGATCGAGTATAGCAAAGGCCCTTGATCGAGTATAACAAATGCCCCTCATCGAGTATAACAAAGTCCCCTAATCGAATATTACAAAGCCCTTTGATCGAGTATAACAAAGGACACTGGTCGAGCATAACAAAGGACCCTGGTCGAGTATAACAAAGTCCCCTGATCGAGTATAACAAAGTCCAATCATCGAATATAACAAATACCCTGATTGAGTATAACAAAGTCCCCTCATCGAGTATATCAAAGCCCCCTGATTGAGTATAACAAAGTCCCCTGATCAAGTATAACAAAGTCCCCTGGTCGAGTGTAACAAAGGCCCCTCATCGAGTATAACAAAGTCCCCTGATCGAGTATAACAAAGTCCCCTGGTCGAGTATAAGTTCCCTAATCGAGTATAACACTGGCCCCTGATCGAGTATAACAAAGTCCACTTATCGAGCATAACAAAGGCCCCTGGTCGAGTATAACAAAGCCCCCCTGATCGAATATTACAAAGTCCCCTGATCAAGTACAACAAAGTCCCCTGGTCGAGTATAACAAAGGCCCCTGATGGAGTATAACAAAGACCCTGATGGAGTATAACAAAGTTCCCTGATCGAGGAAAACAAAGCCCCCAGATCGAGCATAACAAAGTCCCTTGATCGAGTATAACAAAGCCCCCCTGATCGAATATTACAAAGTCCCCTGATCAAGTATAACAAAGTCCGCTGATCGAGTATAACAAATTCCCCTGATCGAGTATAACAAAGTCACCTGATCGAGTATAACAAAGTCCTGTTATCGAGTATAACAAAATCCCCTGGTCGCGTATAACAATGTCCCCTAGTCGAGTATAACAAAGTCCTGTTATCGAGTATAACAAAATCCCCTGGTCGCGTATAACAATGTCCCCTGGTCGAGTATAACAAAGTCCCCTGGTCGAGTATAACAAAGTCCCCTGGTCGAGTATAACCAAGGCCCCTGATCGAATATAACAAAGTCCCCTCATCGAATATAACAAAGTCCCCTAGTCGCGTATAACAAAGTCCCATGGTCGAGTATAACAAAGTTCCCTGGTCATGTATAACAAAGCCCCCGGTTGAGTATAACAAAGCCTCCTAATCGAGTAAAACAAAGTCCCGTGATCGAGTATATCACATCCCCTGATCGCGTATAACATATCCCCTGATCGTGTATAACAAAGTTCCCTGGTCAAGTATAATAATGGCCCCTGCTCGAGTATAACAAAGGCCCCTGTTCGAGTATAAAAAACTCCCCTGGTCGAGTAAAACAAAGTCCCCTGGTCGAGTATAACAATGTCCCCTGGTCGAGTATAACAAAGTCCCCTGGTCGAGTATAACAAAGTCCCCTGGTCGAGTATAACCTAGGCCCCTGATCGAGATTTACAAAGTCCCCTGATCGAATATAACAAAGTCCCCTCATCGAATATAGCAAAGTCCCCTGGTCGCGTATAACAAAGTCCCCTGGTCGAGTATAACAAAGTTCCCTGGTCGTGTATAACAAAGCCCCCGGTTGAGTATAACAAAGACTCCTAATCGAGTAAAACAAAGTCCCGTGATCGAGTATATCACATCCCCTGATCGAGTATAACATATCCCCTGATCCTGTATAACAAAGTTCCCTGGTCGAGTATACTAATGTCCCCAGCTCGAGTATAACAAAGGCCCCTGATCGAGTATAACAAACTCCCCTGGTCGAGTAAAACAAAGTCCCCTGGTCGAGTATAACCAAGGCCCCTGATCGAGAATAACAAAGTCCACTTATCGAGCATAACTAAGGCCCCTGGTCGAGTATAACAAAGCCCCCTAATCAGGTATAACAAAGTCCCCTGATCGAGTATAACAAAGTCCCCTGGTCGAGTATAACAAAGGCCCCTGATGGAGTATAACAAAGACCCAGATTTAGTATAACAAAGTCCCCTGGTCGAGTAAAACAAAGTCCCCTGATCAGTTATAACAAAGTCCCCTAATCGAGTATAACAAAGCCCCCTGGTCGAGTATAACAAAGGCCCCTGATGGAGTATAACAAAGACCCAGATTTAGTATAACATAGTCCACTGATCGAGAATAACAAAGTCCCTTGATGGAGTATAACAAAGTCCCCTGGTCGAGTATAACAAAGGCCCCTGATGGAGTATAACAAAGACCCTGATGGAGTATAACAAAGTCCCATGATCGAGAATAACAAAGTCCACTCACCGAGTATAACAAAGTTCCCTGATCGTGTATAACAAAGCCCCCTCATCGAGTATAAAAATGTCCCCTGATCGAGTATAACAAAGTCCCCTGATCGGGTATAACAAAGGCCCATGATCGAGTACAACAAAGGACCCTCATCGAGTATAACAAAGTCCTTTGATCGAGTATAACAAAGGACCCTCATCGAGTATAACAAAGTCCCCTGATCGAGTATAACAGATTCACCCTGATCGAGTAGAACATAGTCCCCTCATCGAGTATAACAAAGGCCCCTCATCGAGTATAACAAAGTCCCATGATCGAGAATAACAAAGTTCCCTCATCGAATATAACAAAGTCACCTGATCGAGTATAACAAAGTCCCCTGATCGAGTATAACAAAGTCCCCTGATCGAGAATAACAAAGTCCCTTGATCGAGTATAACAAAAGCCCCTAATCCAGTATAAGAAAGGCCCCTGGTTGAGTATAACAAAGTCCCTGTCGAGTATATAACAAAGTCCCCTGGTCGAGTATAAACTGCCCCTGATCGTAATAACAAAGTCCTTGGACGAATATAACAAAGTCCCTTATCGAGCATAACAGCGCTCCTGATCGAATACAAAGTCCTTGATCGAGAATAACAAAGTCCTGTGATCGAATATAACAAAGTCCCCTTATCGAGCATAACAAAGGCCCCCTGATCGAATAATACAAAGTCCCTTGATCAAGTATAACAAAGTCCCCTGGTCGAGTATAACAAAGTCCCTGGTCGAGTATAACAAAGTCCCCTGGTCGAGTATAACCAAGCCCCCTGATCGAAAATAACAAAGTCCTGTGATCGAATATAACAAAGTCCCCTTATCGAGCATAACAAAGGCCCCCTGATCGAATAATACAAAGTCCCTTGATCAAGTATAACAAAGTCCCCTGATCGAGTATAACAAAGTCCCGTGGTCGAGTATAACAAAGGCCCCTAATGGAGCATAACAAAGTCCCTGATGGAGAATAACAAAGTCCCCTGATCGAGGAAAACAAAGCCCCCAGATCGAGTATAACAAAGTACCCTCATCGAGTATAACAAGGGCCCCTGAACGAGTATAACAAAGTCGCGTGATCGAGCACAACAAAGACCCCTGGTCGAGTATAACAAAACCACCTGATCGAGTATAACAAAGTCCCCTGGTTGAGTATAACAAAGCCCCCTGATCGAGAATAACAAAGTCCCTTGATCGAGTATAACAAAAGCCCCTAATCTAGTATAACAAAGGCCCCCGGTTGAGTATAACAAAGCATCCTGATCGAGTATACAAAGTCCCCTGATCGAGTAACAAAGTCCACTGATCGAGTAAAACACATTCCTGATCCTGTATAACAAAGTTCCCTGATGGAGTATAACAACGTCCCCTGGTCGATATAAACAAAGCCCCCTGCTCAAGTATAACAAAGTCCCCTGATCGAGTATAACAATGTCCTCTGATCGAGTATAACAAACTCTGGTCGAGTATAACAAAGTCTTGATCGAGTATAATAAAGATCGAGTAAAAACAAAAGTCCCTGGTCGAGTCATAACAAAGTCCCCTGTTGAGTATAACAAAGTCCCTGATCGAGTATAACCCCTGGTCGAATAACAAAGTGATCGAACAAAGTCCCCTGGTCGAGTATAACAAAGTCCCCTGATCGAGTATAACAAAGGCCCCTGATCGAGTATAACAAAGTCCCCTTATCGAGCATAACTAAGGCCCCTGGTCGAGTATAACAAAGCCCCCTGATCATGTATAACAAAGTCCCCTGATCGAGTATAACAAAGTCCCCTGGTCGAGTATAACAAATGCCCCTGATGGAGTATAACAAAGACCCAGATTTAGTATAACTAAGTCCCCTGGTCGAGTATAACAAAGTCCCCTGATCAGGTATAACAAAGTCCCCTGATCGAGTATAACAAAGTCCCCTGGTCGAGTATAACAAAGGCCCTGATGGAGTATAACAAAGACCCAGATTTAGTATAACATAGTCCCCTGATCGAGAATAACAAAGTCCCTTGATCGAGTATAACAAAGTCCCCTGGTCGAGTATAACAAAGGCCCCTGATGGAGTATAACAAAGACCCTGATGGAGTATAACAAAGTCCCCTGATCGAGAATAACAAAGTCCACTCAACGAGTATAACAAAGTTCCCTGATCGTGTATAACAAAGCCCCCTCATCGAGTATAACAATGTCCCCTGATCGAGTATAACAAAGTCCCCTGATCGGGTATAACAAAGGCCCATGATCGAGTATAACAAAGGACCCTCGTCGAGTATAACAAAGTCCTTTGATCGAGTATAACAAAGGACCCTCATCGAGTATAACAAAGTCCCCTGATCGAGCATAACAAATTCACCCTGATCGAGTAGAACATAGTCCCCTCATCGAGTATAACAAAGGCCCCTCATCGAGTATAACAAAGTCCCATGATCGAGAATAACAAAGTTCCCTCATCGAATATAACAAAGTCACCTGATCGAGTATAACAAAGTCCCCTGATCGAGTATAACAAAGTCCCCTGATCGAGAATAACAAAGTCCCTTGATCGAGTATAACAAAAGCCCCTAATCCAGTATAACAAAGGCCCCCGGTTGAGTATAACAAAGTCCCCTGGTCGAGTAAAACAAAGTCCCCTGGTCGATTATAACCAAGCCCCCTGATCGAGAATAACAAAGTCCTGTGATCGAATATAACAAAGTCCCCTTATCGAGCAAAACAAAGGCCCCCTGATCGAATAATACAAAGTCCCTTGATCAAGTATAACAAAGTCCCCTGTTCGAGTATAACAAAGTCGTCTGGTCGAGTATAACAAATTCCCCTGATCGATTATTACAAATTCCCCTGATCGAGTATAACAAAGTCCCCTGGTCGAGTATAACAAAGTCCCCTGGTCGAGTATAACAAAGTCCCCTGGTCGAGTATAACCAAGCCCCCTGATCGAAAATAACAAAGTCCTGTGATCGAATATAACAAAGTCCCCTTATCGAGCATAACAAAGGCCCCCTGATCGAATAATACAAAGTCCCTTGATCAAGTATAACAAAGTCCCCTGATCGAGTATAACAAAGTCCCGTGGTCGAGTATAACAAAGGCCCCTAATGGAGCATAACAAAGTCCCTGATGGAGAATAACAAAGTCCCCTGATCGAGGAAAACAAAGCCCCCAGATCGAGTATAACAAAGTACCCTCATCGAGTATAACAAAGGCCCCTGAACGAGTATAACAAAGTCGCGTGATCGAGCACAACAAAGACCCCTGGTCGAGTATAACAAAACCACCTGATCGAGTATAACAAAGTCCCCTGGTTGAGTATAACAAAGCCCCCTGATCGAGAATAACAAAGTCCCTTGATCGAGTATAACAAAAGCCCCTAATCTAGTATAACAAAGGCCCCCGGTTGAGTATAACAAAGCATCCTGATCGAGTACAGCAAAGTCCCCTGATCGAGTGTAACACATCCCCTGATCGAGTAAAACACATTCCCTGATCCTGTATAACAAAGTTCCCTGATGGAGTATAACAACGTCCCCTGGTCGATATAAACAAAGCCCCCTGCTCAAGTATAACAAAGTCCCCTGATCGAGTATAACAATGTCCTCTGATCGAGTATAACAAACGCTCTTGATGGAGTATAATAAAGGCCCCTGATCGAGAAAAACAATGTTCCCCGATCGAGTATAATACAGTCCCCTGATCGAATATAAAACAGCCCCCAGATCGAGTAAAACAAAGTCAAATGGTTGAGTGTAACAAAGTCCCTTGATCGAGTAACAAGGCCCCCTGATCGAGTAAAACAATGTTTCCCGATCGAGTAAAGCAAAGTCCTCTGATCGAGTATAACAAAGTTCCGTGGTCGTGTATAACAAACTCCCCTGGTCGAGTATAACAAATTCCCCTGATCGATTATAACAAAGTCCCCTGGTTGAGTATAACAAAGGCCCATGATCGAGTATAACAAAGGCCCCTAAACACACATCTTTTACTTAGTTCTACTTCGTTTACTGGAAACATGAGTTTATGCTCAAAAACAGTGTATTTTAGGAAGTTTTATTTTTATCACAGAAATGCTTGTTTTCTGCTAAAACGCTATTTATAGTTAGTTTTACTTCTTGCACTAAAAACACTCAATTTTTACTCAAAAACAGTGTATTTTAGTAAGTAGTAAGTAGTTTAGTAAGTTTTACTTCTTCCAGTAAAAACACTCAATTTTTAATAAAAACAGTGGAAATAGTTTGTTTTACTTCTTTACACGGAATACACTTGTTTTCTGCAAATAGCAGTGCATTTTACTTCATTCTATTTTTTTCAAGAAAAAAGCTCATTTTCTGCTCAAAAAAGTGTACTTTAGTTCATTGACGTCTTTTCACGGGAAACGCTTGTTTTCTGATCAAACACATTACTTCTAGTTAGTTTTACTTCTTGCACTGAAACACTCAGTTTTTACTAAAAACAGTGTATTTTAGTAGGTTTTATTTCTCCCAGGGAAAATGTTTTTTTTCACCTAAAACTGCTGTTTATAGTTAGTTTTACATCTTCTAGTGAAAACACTAAGCTTTGAATAAAACCAGTGGAAATCGTTTGTTTTACTTGTTTTCACGGATTACACTTGTTTTCTGCACATAGCAGTGCATTTTATTTCATTCTATGTTTTTCACGAGAAACGCTTGTTTTCTGCTCAAACACACATCTTTTACTTAGTTCTACTTCGTTTACTGGAAACATGAGTTTATGCTCAAAAGCAGTGTATTTTAGGAAGTTTTACTTTTGTCACAGAAACGCTTGTTTTCTGCTAAAACGCTATTTATAGTTAGTTTTACTTCTTGCACTGGGACACTCAATTTTTACACAAAAACAGTGTATTTTGATAAGTTTTACTTTTATCACGGAAACGCTTGTCTTCTGCAAAAAACGCTGTTTATAGTTAGTTTTACTTCTTGCACACGAAACACTCAGTTTTTACTCAAAAACAGTGTATTTTTGTAAGTTTTACTTCTCCCACGAAAAATGTTTTTTTTTCAAAAAATGCTGTTTTTGGTTAGTTTTACTTCTTCTAGTAAAAACACTCAATTTTGAATGAAAGCAGTGGAATTCGTTAGTTTTACTTCTTTTCACAGATTACGCTTGTTTTCTGCATTTTAGTTCATTCTATTTTTTTCACGAAAAACGCTTGTTTTCTTCTCAAAAAAGTGTATTTTAGTTCATTGACATCTTTTCAAGGAAAACGATTGTTTTTTGCTCAAACACACTGCTTTCAGTTAGTTTTACTTCTTGTACTGGAAACACTCAGTTTTTCTCAAATGCAGTGTATTTTAGTAATTTTACTTCTCTCACGGAAATGCTTTTTTCTCGTAAAAATGCTGTTTTTAGTTAGTTTTACTTCTGGTGAAAACACTCAATTTTTAATGAAAACAGTGGAATTCGTTATTTTTACTTCTTTTTACGGAATACGCTTGTTTTTTTGCACAAAGCTGTCCATTTTAGTTCATTCTAATTTTTCACGAAAAACGCTTGTTTTCTGCCCAAACACACTGCTTTTAGTTAGTTTTCATTCTTTTGCTGCAAACATCAGTTTTTGCTCAAAAACAGGGTAATTTAATAAGTTTTACTTTTACCACGGAAACGCTTGTTTTGGGCTAAAACCATGTTTATAGTTACTTTTTCTTCTTGCACTGGAAACACTCAGTTTTTCCTCAAAAACAGTGTATTTTAGTAATTTTACTTCTCTCACGGAAATGCTTTTTTTTCTCCTAAAAATGCACTTGCTTTGTGCAGAAAACAAACGTATTCCGTGAAAACAAGTATAACTAACGAATTTCACTGTTTTTAATCAAAATTGAGTGTTTTCACTAGGAGAAGTAAAACTAACAAAAATCAGTGTGTTTGACCGAAAAACAAACGTTTTCCGTGAAAAGACGTCAGTGAACTAAAATACACTTTTTTGAGCAAATAACAAGCGTTTTTCTTGAAAAAATGGAATGAACTAAAAAGCACTGTTTTTTGCAGAAAACAAGTGTATTCTCTGAAAATTAGTAAAACTAATGAATTCACTGTTTTCATTCAAAATTGAGTGTTTTCAATAGGAGAAGTAAAACAAACAAGAATCAGTGTGTTTGAGCGAAAAACAAACGTTTTCCTTGAAAAGGTATCAGTGAACTAAAATACACGTTTTTGAGCAAAAAACAAGCGTTTAAAGTGAAAAAATAGAATGAACTATAGTGCACTGCTTTGTGCAGAAAACAAGCGTATTCCGTGAAAAAAAGTATAACTAACGAATTTCACTGTTTTAATCAAAATTGAGTGTTTTCACAAGAAGTAAAACTAACTAAAAACAGCATTTTTCGAAGAAAAAAATAGTTTCCGTGATAAAAGTAAAACTTACTAAAATACACTGTTTTCGAGCAAAAACTGATGTTTCCAGTAAAAGAAGTAAAACTAACTAAACGCCGTGTGTTTGTGCAGAAAACAAGCGTATTCCGTGAAAAGAAGTAAAACTGACGAATTCTACTGTTTTCATTCAAAATTGAGTGTTTTCAAAAGAAGAAGAAAAACTAACTTAAAACAGCATTTTTAGGAGAAAAAATTGTTTCCGTGATAAAAGTAAAACTTACTCAAATACACCGTTTTTAAGTAAAAACTGCGTGTTTCCAGTACAAGAAGTAAAACTAACACAAATCTGTGTTTGAGCAGAAAACAAGCGTTTTCCGTGAAAAAATGGAATGAACTAAAACCACTGTTTTGTGCAGAAAACAAGCGTATTCTGTGAAAATAAGTAAAACTAATGAATTCCACTGTTTTCGTTCAAAATTGAGTGTTTTCACTAGAAGAAGTAAAACTAACTAAAAACAGCATTTTTAGGAGAAAAAATCGTTTCCGTGATAAAAGTAAAACTTACTAAAATACACTGTGTGTTTGAGCAGAAAACAAGCGTTTTCCGTGAAAAAATGGAATGAACTAAAACCACTGTTCTGTGCAGAAAACAAGCGTATTCTGTGAAAATAAATAAAACTAATGAATTCCACTGTTTTCGTTCAAAATGGAGTTTTTTTACTAGAAGTAAAACTAACAAAAATCAGTGTGTTTGAGCGAAAAACAAACGTTTTCCGTGAAAAGACATCGGTGAACTAAAATACACTTTTTGGAGCAAAAAACGCGTTTCTCGTGAAAAAAAAATGGTATGAACTATAATGCATTGATTCTGCAGAAAACAAGCGTATTCCGTGAAAACAACTTTAACAAACGAATTTCACTGTTTTTAATCAAAATTGAGTGTTTTCACTAGAAGAAATAAAACTAACTAAAAACAGCATTTTTAGGAGAAAAAATTGTTTCTTTGATAAAAGTAAAACTTACTAAAATACACCGTTTTCAAGTAAAAACTGAGTGTTTCCAGTGCAAGAAGTAAAACTAACTATAAACAGCATTTTAGCAGAAAACAAGTGTTTCCGTGATAAAATTATGACTTACTAAAATACACTGTTTTGGAGCAGAAACTTATGTTTCCAGTATAAAAGTAAAACTAACTAAAACCGTGTGTTTGAGCAGAAAACAAACGTTTTCCGTGAAAAGACATCAGTGAACTAAAACACATTTTTTTGAGCAAAAAACAAGCGATTTTCGTAAAAAAATAGAATGAGCAATAATGCTCTGCTTTGTGCAGAAAACAAGCGTATTCCGTGAAAACAAGTATAACCAACGAATTCCACTGTTTTCGTTCAAAATTAAGTGTTTTCACTAGGAGAAGTAAAACTAACTAAAAACAGCATTTTTAGAAGAAAAAAATCGTTTCAGGTCATAAAAGTAAAACTTACAAAAATACACTGTTTTTGAGCAGAACCTGATGTTTCCAGTAAAGAAGTAAAACTAACTAAAAGCCGTATGTTTGAGCAGAAAACAAACGTTTTCAGTGAAAAGACATCAGTGAACTAATATACACTTTTTTGAGGAAAAAGCAAGCATTTTCGTGAAAAATATAGAATGAGCTATAATGCAGTGCTTTCTGGAGAAAACAAGCGTATTCCGTGAAAACAAGTATAACCAACGAATTTCACTACTTTTAATCAAAATTAAGTGTTTCACTAAGAGAGGTAAAACTAACTAAAAACAGCATTTTTTAGGAGAAAAAATCGTTTCCGTGATTAAAGAAAAACTTACTAAAATACACTGTTTTTGAGTAGAAACTGATGTTTCCAGTATAGAAGTAAAACTAAGTAAAAGCCGTGTGTTTTTGCAGAAAAGAAACGTTTTCCGTGAAAAGACGTCAGTGAACTAAAATACACTTTTTTGAGCAAAAAACAAGCGTTTTTCTTAAAAAAATAGAATGAGCTATAATGCACTGCTTTCTGCAGAAAACAAGCGTATTCCGTGAAAAGAAGTAAAACTGGCGAATTCTACTGTTTTCTTTCAAAATTGAGTGTTTTCTCTAGAAGTAAAACTAACTAAAAAGAGCATTTTTAGGAGAAAAAGCATTTTCCGTGAGAGAAGTAAAACTTACTAAAATACACCGTTTTTAAGTAAAAACTGAGTGTTTACTGATCGAGTATAACAAAGCCCCCTCATCGAGTTTAACAAAGGCCCCTGATCGAGTATAACAAACGCCCCTAATCGAGTATAACATAGTCCCTGATCGAGTATAACTAAGGCCCCTTATCGAGTATTACAAAGGCCCCTGATCGAGTATTACAAGGCCCCTGATCGAGTACAACAAAGGCCCTGATCGAGTAAACAAAGTCCCCTGATCGAGTATAACAAAGGCCCTTGATGGAGGACAACAAAGACCCCTGGTCGAGTACAACAAAGTCCCCTGATCGAATATAACAAAGCCCCCTCATTAAGAATAACAAAGCCCCCTGATCGAGTATATCAAAGCCCCCTCATCGTGTACAACAAAGTCCCCTGATCGAGTATAACAAATTCCCCGGATCGAGTATAACAAAGTCCCTTCATCGAGTATAACAAAGTCGCCTGATCGAGTACAACAAAGTCCTCTGATCGAGTATAACAAAGTCCACTAATCGAGTATAACAAATTACCCTGTTCGAGTATAACAAAGCCCCGTGATCGAGTATAACAAAGTCCCCTGATCGAGTATAACAAAGACCTCTTATCGAGTATAACAAAGGCTCCTCATCGAGTATAACAAAGGACCCTGATCGAGTATAACAAAGGCCCCTGATCGAGGCCACTGATCAAGTATAACAAAGACCCCTAATCGAGTATAACAAATTCCCTTGATCGAGTATAACAAAGTCCGCTAATCGATTATAACAAAGTCCACTGATCGAGTATAACAAAGTCCCCTGATCGAGTATTACATATCCCCTGATCGAGCATAACAAAGCCCCCTCATCGAGTATAGCAGAGCCCCCTGATCGAGTATAACAAAGGCTCCTAATCGAGTATAACTAAGGGGTCTCATCGAGTATAAGAAAGGCCCCTGATCGAGTATAACATAGTCCCCTGATCGAGTATGACAAAAGCTCCTCATCGAGTATTACAAAGGCCCCTGATCGAGTATAACAAAGGCTGCTGATCGAGGCCCCTGATCAAGTATAACAAAGTGCCCTGGTCGAGTATAACAAAGTCCTCTGGTCGAGTATAACAAAGGCCCCTAATGGAGCATAACAAAGACCCTGATGGAGTATAACAAAGTCACCTGATCGAGTATAACAAATTCACCTGATCGAGTATAACAAAGGCCCTGCTCGAGTATAACAAAGCCCCCCAGATCCAATATTACAAAGTCCATTGATTGCGTATAAAAAAGGCCCCTGGTCGAGTATAACAAAGTCCCCTATTCGAATATAACAAAGCCCCCTGATCGAGTATAACAAAGGCCACTGGTCGAGCATAACAAAGCACCCTGGTCGAGTATAACAAAGCCCCCTAATCGAGTATAACAAAGTCCCTTGATCGAGTATATCAAACCCCACTGGTCGAGCATAATAAAGGCCCTGATCGAGTATAACAAGGTCCCGTAATCGAATATAACAAAGCCCTCTGATCGAGTATAACAAAGGCCACTGGTCGAGCATAACAAAGCACCCTGGCCGAGTATAACAAAGCCCCCTAATCGAGTATAACAAAGTCCCTTGATCGAGTATATCAAACCCCACTGGTCGAGCATAATAAAGGCCCTGATCGAGTATAACAAGGTCTCATGATCGAGTATAACAAATTCCCCTACTTCCAGTATAACAAAAACCCCTGATATAGTATAACAAAGGCCCGTGATCGAGTATAACAAAGTCCCCTGATCGAGCATAACAAAGGCCCCTGGTCGAGTATAACAAAGCCCACTGATCGAGTATATCAAAGTCCCCTGATCGAGTATAACAAAGGCCCCTAATCGAGCCTAACAAAGTCCCCTGGAGTATAGCAAAGGGCCTTGATCGAGTATAACAAATGCTCCCATCGAGTATAACAAAGTCCCCTAATCGAATATAACAAAGTCCCCTGAACGAGTATAACAAACGCCACTGGTCGAGCATAACAAAGGACCCTGGTCGAGTATAGCAAAGTCCCCTAATCGAGTATAACAAAGTCCAATCATCGAGTATAACAAAATCCCCTGATCGAGTATAACAATGTACTCTGATCGAGTATAACAAAGTCACAAGGTCGAGTATAACAAAGTCCCCTAATCGAATATAACAAAGGCCCCTGATCGAGTATAACAAAGTCCCCTTATCGAGCATAACAAAGGCCCCTGATCGAGAATAACAAAGCCCCCCTGATCGAATAGTACAAAGTCTCCTGATCAAGTATAACAAAGTCCCCTGATCGAGTATAACAAAGTCCCCTGGTCGAGTATAACAAAGGCCCCTGGTGGAGTATAACAAAGACCCTGATGGAGTATAACAAAGTCCGTGGTCGATATAAACAAAGCCCCCTGATCGAGTATAACAAAGTCCCTTGATCGAGTATAACAAAAGCCCCTAATCGAGTATAACAAAGGCCCCCGGTTGAGTATAACAAAGCATCCTGATCGATTATAGCAAAGTCCCCTAATCGAGTATAACACATCCCCTGATCGAGTAAAACATATCCCCTGATCGTGTATAACAAAGTTCCCTGGTCGAGTATAGTAATGTCCCCTGATCGAGTATAACAAAGTCCCCTGGTCGAGCACAACAAAGCACCCACGTCGAGTATAACAAAGTCCCCTTGTCGAGTATAACAAAGGCCCGTAATGGAGCATAACAAAGTCCCCTTATCGAGTATAACAAAGTCCCCTGGTCGAGTATATCCAAGGCACCTGATTGAGTATAACAAAGGCCCCCGGTTGAGTATAACAAAGCCTCCTCATCGAGTATAACAAAGTCCCCTTATCGAGCATAACAAAGGCCCCTGGTCGAGCATAACAAAGCCCCCCTAATCGAATAATACAAAGTCCCCTGATCTAGTATAACAAAGTGCCCTGATCAAGTATAACAAAGTCCCCTGATCGAGTATAACAAAGTCCCCTGGTCGAGCACAACAAAGCACCCTGGTCGAGTATAACAAAGTCCCCTACTCAAGTATAACAAAGTTCCCTAATCGAGTATAACAAAGTCCTCTGATCGAGTATAACAAAGGCCCTTGATCGAGAATAACAAAGTCCCCTGGTCGAGTATAACGAATTCCCCTGATTGAGTATAACAAAGTCCGCTGCTTGAGTATAACAAAGGCCCATGATCGAGTATAACAAAGGCCCCTGATCGAGTATAACAAAGTCCCCTGATCTTGTATAACAAAGTCCCCTTATCGAGTATAACAAAGTCCATTGGTCGAGCACAACAAAGCACCCTGGTCGAGTATAACAAAGATCCCTGATCGAGTATAACAAAGTCCCCTGATCTAGTATATCAAACCCCCCTGGTCGAGCATAATAAAGGCCCTCATTGAGTATAACACGGTCTCATGATCGAGTATAAGAAATTACCATGATTCGAGTATAACAAAAGCCCCTGATATAGTATAACAATGGCCCCTGATCGAGTATAACAAAGCCCCCTGATCGACTATAACAAAGTTCCCGAATCGAGTATAACAAAGTCCCCTGGTCGAGTATAACAAAGTCTCCTGATCGAGTAAAACAAAGTCCAATGATCGAGTATAACAAAGTCCCCTGGTCGAGTATAACAAATTCCCCTGATCGAGTATAACAAAGTCCCTGATCGAGTATAACAAAGTCCCCTTATCGAGTATATCAAAGCCCCCAGGTCAAGTATAACAAAGGCCCCTATCCGAGTATAACAAAGACTCCTGATCGAGTAAAACAAAGTCCAATGATCGAGTATAACAAAGGTCCCTGTTCGAGTATAACAAACGCCCCTATTCGAGTATAACAAAGTCTCCTGATCGAGTAAATCAAAGTCCAATGATCGTGTATAACAAAGTCCCCTGGTCGAGTATAAAAAAGTCCCCTCATCGAGTATAACAAAGTCCCCTGATCGAGAATATCAATGCCCCCTGGTCGAGTATAACAAAGACCCCTGGTCGAGTATAACAAAACCACCGAATCGAGTATAACAAAGTCCCCAGGTTTAATATAACAAAGCCCCCTGATCGTGTATAACAAAGTCCCCTGATCGAGTATAACAAATTCCCCTGATCGAGTATAACAAAGGACCCCGGTTGAGTATAACAAAGCCTCCTCACTGGGTATAAGAACGTCCCCTGATCGAGTATAACACATCTCCTGATCGAGTATAAAATATCCCCTGATCGTGTATAAAAAAGTTCCCTGGTCGAGTATAGTAATGTCCCCTGATCGAGTATAACAAAGTCCCTTGGTCGAGTATAACAAATTCCCCTGATCAAGTATAACAAAGTCCCCTGGTCGAGTATAACAAATTCCCCTGATCAGGTATAACAAAGACCCCTGATCGATTATGAAAAAGGCCCTTGATCGAGTATAACAAAGGCCCCTGATCGAGTATAACAAAGTCCCCTGATCGAGTATAACAAAGTCCCCTTATCGAGTATAACAAAGTCCCCTGGTCGAGTATAACAAATTCCTCTCATCGACTATAACAAAGTCCCCTGGTCGAGTTTCACAAATTCCAATGGTCGAGTATAACCAAGGCCCCTGATCGAGAATAACAAAGTCCCCTGATCGCATATAACAAAATCCCCTTATCGAGCATAACAAAGGCCCCTGGTCGAGCATAACAAAGCCCCCCTGACCGAATAATACAAAGTCCCCTGATCAAGTATAACAAAGTCCCCTGAACGAGTATAATAAATTCACCCTGATCGAGTATAACAAAGGACCCCGGTTGAGTATAACAAAGCCTCCTGACTGAGTATAACCAAGTCCCCTGATCGAGTATAACACATCCCCTGATCGAGTATAACATATCCCCTGATCGTGTATTTAAAAAGTTCCATGGTCGAGTATAGTAATGTCCCCTAATCGAGTATAGCAAAGTCCCTTGGTCGAGTATAACAAATTCCCCTGATCAAGTATAACAAAGTCCCCTGGTCGAGTATAACAAATTCCCCTGATCAAATATAACAAAGTCCCCTGATCGATTATGACAAAGGCCCTTGATCGAGTATAACAAAGGCCCCTGATCGAGTATAACAAAGTCCCCTGATCGAGTGAAACAAAGTCCCCTTACCGAGTATAACAAAGTCCCCTGGTCGAGTATAACAAAGGCCCCCGGTTGAATATAACAAACCATCCTAATCGAGTATAGCAAAGTCCCCTGATCGAGTATAACACATTCCCTGATCGAGTACAACATATCCCCTGATCGTGTATAACAAAGTTACCTGGTCGAGTATAGTAATGTCCTCTGATCGAGTATAATAAAGCCCCCTGATCGAGTATAACAAAGTCCCCTGCTCAAGTATAACAAAGTCCCCAAATCGAGTATAACAAAGTCCTCTGATCGAGTATAACAAAAGCCCTTCATCGAGTATAATAAATGCCCCTAATCGAGTATAACAAAGTCCCCTCATCGAATAGAAAACCGCTGCCTCATCGAGTAAAACAAAGTCCCCTGGTCGAGTATAACAAATTCCCCTGATGGAGTATAACAAAGTCCCCTGGTCGAGTATAACCAAGGCCCCTGATCGAGAATAACAAAGTCCCCTGATCGCACATAACAAAGTCCCCTTATCGAGCATAACAAAGTCCCCTGGTCGAGCATAACAAAGCCCACCTGACCGAATAATGCAAAGTCCCCTAATCAAGTATAACAAAGTCCCCTGATCGAGTATAACAAAGTCCCCGGGTCGAGTATAACAAAGGCCCCTAATGGAGAATAACAAAGACTCTGATGAAGTATAACTCGATCAGGGGCTTTTGTTATACTCGATCAGGGGACTTTGTTATACTCGATCAGGGGCCTTTGTTATACGCGAACAAGGGACTTTGTTATACTCGATCAGGGGACTTTGTTATACTCGATGAGGGGGCTTTGATATACTCGATCAGGGGACTTTGTTATACTCGATCAGGGGGCTTTGTTATACTCGATCAGGGGACATTACTTTACTCGACCAGGGAACTTTGTTATACACGATCAGGTGATATGTTATACTCGATCAGGGGATATGTTATAATCGACCAGGGGCCTTTGTTATGCTCGATCACAGGACTTTGTTATACTCGATCGGGGGACTTTGTTTTACTCAATGAGGGGGCTTTGTTATATTCGATCAGGGGACTTTGTTATACTCGATCAGGGGACTTTGTTTTACTCAATCTGGGGACTTTTTTATATTCGATCAGGGGACTTTGTTATACTTGATGAGGGGGCTTTGTTATACTCGATCAGAGGACTTTATTATACTCGATCAAGGGCATTTGTTATACTCGATCATGGGCCTTTGTTATACTCGACCAGGGGCCTTTGTTATGCTCGATCAGAGGACATTATTATACTCGATCAGGGAAGTTTGTTATACTCGATCAAGGGCCTTTGTTATACTCGATCAGGGGTCTTTGTTATAATCGATTAGTGGACTTTGTTATACACGCTCAGGGGATATGTTATACTCCATCAGGGGATGTGTTATACTCGATCAGGGGACGTTGTTATACTCGATGAGGAGGCTTTGTTATACTCAACCGGGGGCCTTTGTTATACTCGATCAGGGGCCTTTGTTATACTCGATCATGAGACTTTGTTATACTCGACCAGTGGATTTTGTTATACTCGATCAGAGGACTTTGTTATACTCGATCAGGGGACTTTGTTATAATCGACCAGGGGACTTTGTTATACTTGATGAGGAGGCTTTGTTATATTCTATCATGGGACATTAATATACTCGACCAGGGAACTTTATTATACACGATCAGGGGACATTTTATACTCGATCAGAGGATATGTTATACTCAACCATGGGACTTTGTTATACTCGATTAGGGGACTTTGTTATACTCGATCAGGGGCCTTTGTTATACTCGATCAGGTGCCTTTGTTATACTATATAAGGGGCTTTTGTTATACTCTGATCGAGTATAGCAAAGGCCCTTGATCGAGTATAACAAATGCCCCTCATCGAGTATTACAAAGTCACCTAATCGAATATAACAAAGCCCCCTGATCGATTATAACAAAGGCCACTGGTCGAGCATAACAAAGGACCCTAGTCGAGTATAACAAAGTCCCCTGATCGAGTATAACAAACCCCAATCATCGAGTATAAAAAAGTCCCCTTATCGAGTAAAACAAAGTCCCCTCATCGAGTATATCAAAGCCTCCTCATCGAGTATAACATATTCCCCTGGTCGAGGATAACAAAGTCCCCTGATCGAGTATAACAAAGCCCCTCTGATCGAATATTACAAAGTCCCCTTTCAAGTATAACAAAGACCCCTGATCGAGTATAACAAAGTCCCCTGGTCGAGTATAACAAAGGCCCCTGG
This sequence comes from Homarus americanus, assembly GCF_018991925.1. Taxonomy (NCBI): domain Eukaryota; kingdom Metazoa; phylum Arthropoda; class Malacostraca; order Decapoda; family Nephropidae; genus Homarus; species Homarus americanus. Next base: position 56,961 of record NW_024745884.1, read on the forward strand.
ACGAGTATAAACAATGACCCTGATGGAGTATAACAAAGTCCCCTGAACGAGGAAAAGAAAGCCCCCTGATCGAGTATACCAAAGTCCCCTGATCGAGTATAACAAAGTCCCTTGATCGAGTATAACAAAGGCCACTGATCGAGTAAAACAAAGGTCCCCGGTTGAGTGTAACAAAGCCTCCTGATCGAGTATAACAAAGTCCCCTAATCGAGTATAACACATCCCCTGATAGAGTATAACATATCCCCTGGTCGTGTATAACAAAGTTCCCTGGTCGAGTATAGTAATGTCCATTGATCGAGTATAACAAAGTCCCCTGGTCGAGCCCCATTTAAAGTTAGTATAACGCCATTTGAAGTTAGTTTAACGCCATTTGAAGTTAGTTTAACACCATATAAAGTTATTTTTACTCCATTTAAAGCGCAATTTATCGCCATTTAAAGTTTGTTTCACGCCATTGAAAGTTTCTCTAACGCCATTTAAAGTTAGTTTAGCGCCATTTAAAGTTAGTTTCACGCCATTTAAAGTTAATTTAACGTGATTTAAAGTTAGTTTAATGCCATTTGAAGAACGTTTACTGCGATTTGAAGCACGTTTAACGCAATTTATAGTTAGTTTAACGCCTTTTCAGGTTAGTATAACGCCATTTGAAGTTAGTTTAACGCCATTTGAAGTTAGTTTAACACCATTTAAAGTTATTTTGACTCCATTTAAAGTGCATTTAACGTCATTTAAAGTATGTTTCACGCCATTTAAAGTTTCTCTAACGCCATTTAAAGTTCGTTTAACGCCAATTAAAGTTAGTTTAACGCCATTTGAAGTTAGTTAATGCTATTTGAAGAACGTTTACTGCCATTTGAAGCACGTTTAATGCCATTTATAGTTAGCTTAACGCCTTTTCAAGTTAGTTTAATGCAATTCAAAGTTAGTTTAACGCCTTTTGAAGTTAGTTTAACACCATTTGAAGTTAGTTTAATGCCATTTAAGTTAGTTTAACGCCATTTTAAGTTAGTTATACGTTATTTCAAGTTAGTTTAACGCCATTTGAAGTTAGTTTAACGTCATTTGCGGTTAGTTTAACGCCATTTAAAGTTAGTTTAACGACATGTGAAGTTAGTTTAAAGCCATTTGAAGTTAGTTTAATGCCATTTAAATTCAGTTTAACGCCATTTAAAGTTAATTTAACGTTATTTAAATTTACTTTAACGCCATTTGAAGTTAGTTTAACGCAATTTGAAGAACGTTTACTGCCATTTGATGCACATTAAACGCCATTTAAAGTTGGTTTAATGCCATTTAAAGTTAGTGTAACACCTTTTGAAGTTAGTTTTACACCATTTGAAGTTAGTTTAATGCCATTTAAAGTTAGTTTAACGCCATTTAAAGTTAGGTTTACGTCATTTCAAGTTAGGTTAATGCCATTTGAAGTTAGTTTAACGCCATTTGAAGTTAGTTTAACGTCATTTGAAGTTAGTTTAACGCCATTTGAAGTTCGTTCAATGCAATTTGAAGTTAGTTTAACATCATTTGAAGTTAGTTTAACGCCATTTGAAGTTCGTTCAATGCAATTTAAAGTTAGTTTAACGCCATATATAGTTAGTTGAATGCTATTTAAAGTAAGTTGAACGCTATCTAGAGTTAGTTAACGCCATTTGAAGAACGTTTACTGCCATTTGAAGCACCTTTAACGCCATATAAAGTTAGTTTCACTTCATTTAAAATCTGTTTAATGCCAAATGAAGTTAGTTTAACGCCATTTGAAGTTAGTTTAACACCATTTGAAGTTAGTTTAATGCCATTTAAAGTTAGTTTAATGCCATTTAAAGTTAGTTTTTTGTCATTTCAAGTTAGTTTAACGCCATTTAAGTTAATTTAACTCCATTTAAAGTTTGTTCAATGCCATTTAAAGTAAGTTGAACGCCATTTAAAGTTAGGTGAACACCATTGAAAGTTAGTTTAATGCCTTTAAAGTTTATTTAATGCCATTTAAAGTTAGTTGAACGCTATTTAATGTTAGTTGAACGCAATTTAAAGTTAGTTTAACGCAATTTAAAGTTAGTTTAACGCCATTTGAAGTTAGTTTAATGCCATTTGAAGTTAGTTTAACGCCATTTGAAGTTAGTTTAACGTCATTTGCAGTAAGTTTAACGCCATTTAAAGTTAGCTTAACACCATTTGAAGTTAGTTTAATGCCATGTGAAGTTGGTATAACGAAATTTGAAACGCATTTAACGCTATTTAACGTTTGTTTCACGCTATTTGAAGTTTGTTTACTGCCATTTGAAGCACGTTTAATGCCATTTACAGTTAGTTTAACGCCATTTCAAGTTAGTTTAATGCCATTTAAAGTTAGTTTAACACCTTTTGAAGTTAGTTTAACACCATTTGAAGTTAGTTTAATGCCATTTAAAGTTAGTTTAACGCCATTTGAAGTTAGTTTAACGTCATTTGCAGTTAGTTTAACGCCATTTAAAGTTAGTTTAACGACATGTGAAGTTAGTTTAACGCCATATGAAGTTAGTTTAATGCCATTTAAATTCAGTTTAACGCCATTTAAAGTTAATTTAACGTCATTTAAAGTTAGTTTAACGCCATTTGAAGTTAGTTTAACGCCATTTTAAGTTAGTTATACGTCATTAAAGTTAGTTTAACGCCATTTGAAGTTAGTTTAACATCATTTGCAGTTAGTTTAACGCCATTTAAAGTTAGTTTAACGACATGTGAAGTTAGTTTAAAGCCATTTGAAGTTAGTTTAATGCCATTTAAATTCAGTTTAACGCCATTTAAAGTTAATTTAAAGTCATTTAAAGTTAGTTTAACGCCATTTGAAGTTAGTTTAACGCAATTTGAAGAACGTTTACTGCCATTTGATGCACATTAAACGCCACTTAAAGTTAGTTTAATGCCATTTAAAGTTAGTTTAACGCCATTTAAAGTTAGGTTTACGTCATTTCAAGTTAGGTTAATGCCATTTAAAGATAGTTTAGCGCCATTTGAAATTAGTTTAACGCCATTTGAAGTTAGTTTAATGCCATTTGAAGTTAGTTTAACGCCATTTGAAGTTAGTTTAACGATATTTGAAGTTAGTTTAATGCCATATGAGGTTAGTTGAACGCCATTTGAAGTTAGTTTAACGTCATTTGAAGCTAGTTTAACGCCAGTTTAAGTGAGTGTAACGCCATTTGAAGTTAGTTTAACGCCATTTGAAGTTAGTTTAACGTCATTTGCAGTTAGTTTCACGCCATTTAAAGTTAGTTTAACGGCATTTGAAGTTAGTTTAAAGCCATATGAAGTTAGTTTAATGCCATTTAAATTTAGTTTAATGTCATATAAAGTTAATTTAACGTCATTTAAAGTTAGTTTAACGCCATTTGAAGTCAGTTTAACGCCATTTGTAGAAAGTTTACTGCCATTTGAAGCACGTTAAACGCCAATTTAAAGTTAGTTTAGCGCCATTTCAAGTTAGTTTAATGCCATTTAAAGTTAGTTTAACACCTTTTGAAGTTAGTTTAACACCATTTGAAGTTAGTTTAATGGCATTTAAAGTTAGTTTAGCGCCATTTGAAGTTAGTTTAACGCCATTTGAAGTTAGTTTAATGCCATTTGAAGTTAGTTTAACGCCATTTGAAGTAGTTTAACGTCATTTGAAGTAAGTTTAACGCCTTTTGAAGTTAGTTTAACACCAGTTGTAGTTAGTTTATCGCCATTTGAAGTTAGTTTAATGCCATTTGAAGTTAGTTTAAAGCCATTTAAAGTTCGTTCAATCCCATTTAAAGTTAGTTTAACGCCATTTATAGTTAGCTGAATGCTATTTAAAGTAAGTTGAACGCTATTTAATGTTAGTTTAACGCCATTTGAAGTTAGTTTAACGCAATTTGATCGAGTATAATAAAGTCCCCTGGTCGAGTATAACAAAGTCCCCTGATCGAGTATAACAAAGTCCCATGGTCGAGTATAACAAATGCCCCTTTTCGAGTATAACAAAGTCCCCTAATCGAATATATCAAAGCCCCTTGATCGGGTATATCAAAGCCCCTCATCGAGTATAACAAAATCCCCTAATCGAGTATAACAAAGTCCCCTGGTCGAATATAATAAAGGCCCCTGATCGAGTATAACAAAGTCCCCTCATCTAGTATAACAAAATCCCCTAATCGAGTATAGCAAAGGCCCTTGATCGAGTATAACAAATGCCCCTTTTCGAGTATAACAAAGTCCCGTAATCGAATATAACAAAGCCCCTTGATCGGGTATATCAAAGCCCCTCATCGAGTATAACAAAATCCCCTAATCGAGTATAACAAAGTCCCCTGGTCGAATATAATAAAGGCCCCTGATCGAGTATAACAAAGTCCCCTGATCTAGTATAACAAATTCCTCTGATCGAGCATAACAAAGGACCCTGGTCGAGTATAACAAAGCCCCCTGATCGAGTATAGCAAAGTCCCCTCATCTAGTATAACAAAATCCCCTGATCGAGTATAACATATCACCTGATTGTGTATAACAAAGTTCCCTGGTCTAGTATAGTAATGTCCCCTGATCGAGTATAACAAAGACCCCTCATCCAGTATAACAAAGTCCCCTGATCAAGTATAACAAAAGCCCCTGATCGAGTATAACAAAGGAACCCGGTTGAGTATAACAAAGCCTCTTGATCGAGTATAACAAATTCCCCTGATCGAGTATAACACATCTCCTGATCGAGTATAACATATCACCTGATCGTGTATAACAAAGTTCCCTGGTCTAGTATACAGTAATGTCCCCTGATCGAGTATAACAAAGCCCCTGATCGAGTATAACAAAGTCCTCTGATCGAGTATAACAAAGTCCCCTGATCGAGTATAACAAAGGCCCTTGATCGAGTATAATAAAGGCACCTGATCGTGTATAACAAAGTCCCCTGATCGAATATAAAAAAGTCCCCTCATCGAGTAAATCAAAGTCCCCTGGTCGAGTATAACAAAGTCGCCTGATTGCGTATAACAAAGTCCCCTGATCGAGTATAACAAATTCCCCTGATCGAGTATAGCAAAGTCCCCTGGTCGAGTATAACAAATTCCCCTTACCGAGTATAACAAAATCCCCTGGTTGAGTATAACAAAGGCCCCTCATCGAGTATAACAAAGTCCGTTGATCGAATATTAAAAAGTCCCCTGATCGAGTAAAACAATGTCCCCTGGTCGAGTATAACAAAGTCCCCTGATCGAGTATAACAAAGCCCCCTGATCGAGGAAAACAAAGTCCCCCGATCGAGTATAACAAAGTCCTCTCATCGAGCATAACACAGGCCCATGGTCGAGTATAACAAATGCCCCTTTTCGAGTGTAACAAAGTCCCCTGATCTAGTATAACAAAATCCCGTGATCGAGTATAGCAAAGGCACTTGATTGAGTATAACAAATGCCCCTCATCGAGTATAACAAAGTCCCCTAATCGAATATAACAAAGCCCCCTGATCGAGTATAACAAAGGCCACTGGTAGAGCATAAGAAAGGACCCTGGTCGAGTATTACAAAGTCCCCTGATCGAGTATAACAAAGCCTACTCATCAGATATAACAAAGTCCCCTGGTCGAGTATACGTCCCCTGATCGAGTATAACAAAGGCCCCTTATCGAGGAAAACAAAGACCCCAGATCGAGTATAACAAAGTCCCTTGATCGAGTATAACAAAGCCACCCTGATCGAATATTACAAAGTCCCCTGATCAAGTATAACAAAGTCCCCTGATCGAGTATAACAAAGACCCCTATTCGAGTATAACAAAGGCCCCTAATGGAGTATACCAAAGACCCTGATGGAGTATAACAAAGTCACCTGGTTGAGTATAACAAAGGCCCATGATCGAGTATAACAAAGGCCCATGATCGAGTATAACAAAGTCACCTGATCGAGTATAACAAAGTCCTGTTATCGAGTATAACAAAATCCCCTGGTCGCGTATAACAATGTCCCCTGGTCGAGTATAACAAAGTCCCCTGGTCGAGTATAACAAAGTCCCCTGGTCGAGTATAACCAAGGCCCCTTATCGAGAAATACAAAGTCCCCTGATCGAATATAACAAAGTCCCCTCATCGAATATATCAAAGTCCCCTGGTCGCGTATAACAAAGTCCCCTGGTCGAGTATAACAAAGTTCCCTGGTCGTGTATAACAAAGCCCCCGGTTGAGTATAACAAAGCCTCCGAATAGAGTAAAACAAAGTCCCGTGATCGAGTATATCACATCCCCTGATCGAGTATAACATATCCCCTGATCGTGTATAACAAAGTTCCCTGGTCGAATATACTAATGTCCCCTGATCGAGTATAACAAAGGCCCCTGATCGAGTATAACAAACTCCCCTGGTCGAGTAAAACAAAGTCCCCTGGTCGAATAATACAAAGTCCCCTCATCAAGTATAACAAAGTCCCCTGATCGAGTATAACAAAGACCCCTATTCGAGTATTACAAAGGCCCCTAATGGAGTATACCAAAGACCCCGATGGAGTATAACAAAGTCCCCTGATCGAGAAAAACAAAGCCCACTGATCGAGTATAACAAAGTCCCCTTATCGAGTATAACAAAGTCCCCTGATCGAGTATAATAAAGCTCCCTGACTGAGTATAACAAAGTCCCCTGATCGAGTATATCAAACCCCCCTGCTCGAGTATAATAAAGGCCCTGATCGAGTATACCAAATTCTCATGATCGAGTATACCAAATTCCCCTGGTTCGAGTATAAAAAAGCCCCTGATTTAGTATAACAAATCCCCCTAATCAAGTATAACAAAGTCCCCTGATCGATTATAACAATGGCCCCTAATCGAGTCTAACAAAGTCCTCTGATCGAGTATAGCAAAGGCCCTTGATCGAGTATAACAAATGCCCCTTATCGAGTATAACAAAGTCACCTAATCGAATATAACAAAGCCCCCTGATCGAGTATAACAAAGGCCACTGGTCGACCATAACAAAGGACCCTGGTCGAGTACAACAAAGTCCCCTGATCGAGTATAACAAAGCCCAATCATCGAGTATAACAAAGTCCCCCTATCGAGTAAAACAAAGTCCCCTGATCGAGTATATCAAAGCCCCCTGATCGAGTAAAACAAAGTCCCCTGGACGAGTATAACAAAGTCCCCTGATCGAGTATAACAAAGCCCCCCTGATCGAATATTACAAAGTCCCCTTTCAAGTATAACAAAGTCCCCTGATCGAGTAAAACAAAGTCCCCTGGTCGAGTATAACAAACGACCCTGATGGAGTATAACAATGACCCTGATGGAGTATAACAAAGTCCCCTAATCGAGTATAACACATCCCCTGATAGAGTATAACATATCCCCTGATCCTTGTATAACAAAGTTCCCTGGTCGAGTATAGTACTGTCCCCTAATCGAGTATAACAAAGCCCCCTGATCGAGTATAACAAAGTCCCCTGGTCGAGTTTAACAAAGTCCCGTGATCGAGTATACCAAAGTCCTCTGATCGAGTATAACAAAGTCCACTGATCGGGTATAACAAAGGACCTTGATCGAGTATAATAAAGGCCCCTAATCGAGTTTAACAAAGTCCCTTGATCGAGTATAACAAATCCCGTGATCTAGTAAAACAAAGTCCCCCGAACGAGTATAACAAAGTCCTCTGATCGAATATAACAAAGTCCAATGGTCGTGTATAACAAAGTCCCCTGGTCGAGTATAACAAATTCCTCTTATCGAGTATAACAAATTCCCCTGGATGAGTAAAACACTGGCCCATGATTGAGTATAACAAAGGCCCCTCATCGAGTATAACAAAGGCCCCTCATCGAGTCTATCAAAGTCCCCTGATCGATTATGACAAAGGCCCTTGATCGATTATTATAAATTCCCCTGATCGAGTATAACAAAGTTCCCTGGTCGAGCATAACAATGTCCCCTGGTCGAGTATAACAAAGATCCCTGGTCGAGTATAACCAAGGCCCCTGATCCAGAATAACAACGTCCTCTGATCGAATATAACAAAGTCCCCTTAACGAGCATAACAAAGGCCCCCTGATCGAATAATACAAAGTCCCTTGATCAAGTATAACAAAGTCCCCTGATCGAGTATAACAAACTCCCTTGATCGAGTATAACAAAGGCCCCTGATCGAGTAAAACAAAGGCCCCCGGTTGAGTGTAACAAAGCCTCCTGATCGAGTATAACAAAGTCCCCTGATCGAGTATAACACATCCCCTGATAGAGTATAACATATCCCCTGATCGTGTATAACAAAGTTCCCTGGTCGAGTATAGTAATATCCCCTGATCGAGTATAACAAAGCCCCCTGATCGAGTATAACAAAGTCCCCTGTTTGAGTATAACAAAGTCCCCTGATCGAGTATACCAAAGTCCTCTGATCGAGTATAACAAAGTCCACTGATCGGGTATAACAATGGCCCTTGATCGAGTATAACAAATTCCCCTGATCGAGTATAACAAAGTCCCCTGGTCGAGTATAACAAAGTCATCTTATCGAGTATAACAAAGTCCCCTGGATGAGTATAACAATGGCCCTTGATTGAGTATAACAAATGCTCCTCATCGAGAATAACAAAGGCTCCTCATCGAGTCTAACAAAGTCCCCTAATCGAATATGACAAAGGCCCTTGATCGATTATTACAACTTCCCCTGATCGAGTATAACAAATTCCCCTGGTCGAGTATAACAAAGTCCCCTGGACGAGTATAACAAAGTCCCCTGGTCGAGTATAACCAAGGCCCCTGATCGAGAATAACAAAGTCCTCTGATCAAATATAACAAAGTCCCCTTATCGAGCATAACAAAGGCCCCCTGATCGAATAATACAAAGTCCCTTGATCGAGTATCACAAAGTCCCTTGATCGAGTATAACAAAGTCTCCTGGTCGAGTATAACAAAGGCCCCGAATGGAGCATAATAAAGTCCCTGATGGAGTATAACAAAGTCCCCTGATCGAGGAAAACAAAGCCCCCAGATCGAGTATAACAAAGTCCCCTGATCGAGCATATCAAAGGCCCCTGATCGAGTATAACAAAGTCGCGTGATCGAGCACAACAAAGACCCCTGGTCGAGTATAACAAAACTACCTGATCGAGGATAACAAAGTCCCCTGATTGAGTATAACAAAGCCCTCTAATCGAGTATAACAAAGTCCCCTGATCCAGTATAACAAATTCCTCTGATCGAGTATAACAAAGTCCGGTTATCGAGTATAACAAAGTCCAATAGTAGAGTATAACAAATTCCCCTCATCGAGCATAACAAAGTCCCTTGGTCGCGTATAACAAAGTCCCCTGGTCGAGTATAACACAGTCCCCTGGTCGAGTATAACCAAGGCCCCTGATCGAGAATAACAAAGTCCCCTGATCGAATATAACAAAATCCTCTGATCGAGTATAACAAAGTTCCCTAGTCGTGTATAACAAAGCCTCCAGTTGATTATAACAAAGCCTCCTAATCGAGTATAACAAAGCCTCCTAATCGAGTATAACAAAGTCCTGTGATCGAGTATATCACATCCCCTGATCGAGTATAACATATCCCCTGATCGTGTATACTGTAACAAGCTCCCCTGGTAGAGTAAAACAAAGTCCCCTGGTCGAGTATAACCAAGGCCCCTGATCGAGAATAACAAATTCCCCTTATTGAGCATAACAAAGGCCCCTGGTCGAGTATAACAAAGCCACCTCATCGAGTATAACAAAGTTCCCCTGGTTGAGTATAACAAAGCCCCCTTAATTGAGTATTACAAAGTCCCCTGATCGTGTATAACAATGTCCCCTAATCGAGTATAACATATCCGTTGATCGTGTATAACAAACTTTCCTGGTCGAGTATAGTAATGTCCCCTCATCGAGTATAACAAAGGCCCCTGATCGAGTATAGCAAAGTCCCCTTATCGAGCATAACAAAGGACCCTGGTTGAGTATAACAAAGCCCCCCTCATCGAATATTACAAAGTCCCCTGATCAAGTATAACAAAGTCCCCTGATCGAGTATAACAAAGACCCCTGATCGAGTATAACAAAGCCCCCTCATCGAGTCTAACAAAGTCCCCTGATCAATTATGACAAAGGCCCTAGATCGAGTAAAACAAAGCCAAATCATCGAGAATAACAAAGTTCCCTAATGGAGTATAACAAAGTCCCCTGGTCGAGTATAACAAAGTCCCCTGATCGAGTATAATAAAGGCCATTAATCGAGTTTAACAAAGTCCCTTGATAGAGTATAACAATGCCCCTGATCGAGTAAAACAAAGTCCCCCGATCGAGTATAACAAAGTCCTCTGATCGTGTATAACAAAGTCCCGCGATCGAGTATAACAAAGGCCCCTGATCGAGTATAACAAAGTCCCCTGGTCGAGTATAACAAAGTCCCCTTATCGAGTATAACAAATTCCCTTAGTCAAGTATTAAAAATTCCCCTGATCGAGTATAACAAAGTCCCCTGGTCGAGTATAACAAAGTCTCCTGATCGAGTATAACAAAGGCCCTGATCGAGTATAACAAAGTCCCCTGATCGAATATAACAAAGTCCCCTGGTCGAGTATAACAAAGTCCCCTGATCGACTACAACAAAGTCTCCTGATCGAGTATAACAAAGGCCCCCGTTTGAGTATAATAAAGTCCCCTGATCGAGTATAACAAAGCCTCCTGATCGAGTATAACAAAGTCCCCTGGTCGAGATTAAAAAAGTCAACTGATCGAGTATAACAAAGTCCAATGATCGAGGATAACAAAGTTCCCTGACCGAGTATAACATAGGTCCTTGATCGAGTATAATAAAGGCCCCTAATCGAGTATAACAAAGTCCTTTGATCGAATATAAAAAAGTCCCCTGATCGAGAAAAATATAGTTCCCTGGTCGAGTATAACAAAGTCCTCTGATCGAGTATAACAAAGCCCAATCATCGAGTATAAAAAAGTCCCCTGAAGGAGTATAACAAAGTCCCCTGGTCAAGTATAACAAAGTCCCCTGATCGAGGATAACAAAGCCCCCTAATCGAGTATAACAAAGTCCCCTAATCGAGAATAACAAAGTCCCCTGGTCGAGTATAACAAAGTCCCCTGGTCGAGTATAACAAAGTCTCCTGATGGAGTAAAAAAGTCCAATGATCGAGTATAACAAAGTCCCCTGGTCGAGTATAACAAATTCCCGTGATCGAGTATAACAAAGCCGCCTGATCGAGAATAAAAAAGTCCCCTGATCGAGTACAACAAAGTCCCCTGATCGAGTATAACAAAGGCTTTGTTATACTCAACCGGGGGCCTTTGTTATACTCGATTAAGGGCCTTTGCTATACTCGATTAGAGGACTTTGTTATACTCGACCAGGGAACATTGTTTTACTCGATCAGGGGACTTTTTTATATTCGATCAAC
>NW_024745885.1:0-7500 GCF_018991925.1 Homarus americanus
ACACCTGAACGGCCAGCCATCCACTTACTGCCAATGTTCTCAAAGATTTGTACTCCGAAAAAATTTCCTCTCGATCGTCTGTTTATGGTAAGAACGACGGTGCCATCTTACTGTGAGAGTGCCACCTGTTGTCCTACAATCGCTGAGGTGAGGCACTATAATGCTGCCTCAAGCCTCCAGTTGGAAATTTGTCTTACGAGATTTACTGAATCCAGCTCCATTGGCTTAAAATAACTTAAGATAGAATGAGTTTGTGATTAGTGTAGTGTGTGTAAAGTTCCATTAGGTTGACCTCGCTGATCTCCCGGGCCGTATTGGCAGTCTAATCTGAATTCAGGGTTCGACCCCCACTAGTAGAGGGTCCAGGTGGGATATTTCAGGATGAGTTGTTGACATGTAGGATGGGGGGGCCCCCATCTTGTTTACCTTTTGCTGGGAGATTCTGACGGCCGGTGTCACGACATGGCCGCCTAAGCCTACCAACACTGTGTTACGTGGCCCTGGGTGTGTTGAGTATATGTGGAGGGTGTTTAGCGGAGGTGTTGATGTGTACTCCACCAATGTGTGTTATACCTGTTTCAACTACACTGCTTAGAAATACACCCCCTACACCTGTCACACCCCCTACACCTGTCACACCCCCTACACATGTCACTCCCCCTATACCTGTCACTCCCACTATACCTGTCACTCCACTTACACCTGTCATTCCACTTACACCTGTTATTTGTTATTAAAGGCGCCATTGTTGTATTGCATATTGCTGGAAAATATAACCAAGGAGACATTCAGTAAACACTTATGATCCAGACAATAAAAATATAGTCAGGATTAATGTTTCCTCCTTTCACACTTTCCAGGAATTAATCAACCAAAAACCTGGCTTAAACTATTAACTTATTTAACGATAAAATTAATTGGAACTTTTTTTATATCTAGACTCAATATATAAAAACATTAATACGCATATAAAAAAAACGCATTAGACTTTTGTTATATACGTGTGAAAAAATACTTGAACTTTCAGAGTACAGATATACTATAAAGAAGGCCCCTCTCTATGTCCAGAAGTGTATTGTCCCAAGGGCGTGTCAAGAATTGTGATGTCCCCAGGGCATGTCAAGAAGTGTAATGTTCCCAGGTCGTGTCAAGAAGTGTAATGTCCCCAGGGCATGTCAAGAAGTGTAATGTCCCCAGGGCATGTCAAGAAGTGTAATGTCCCCAGGGCATGTCAAGAAGTGTAATGTTCCCAGGGCGTGTCAAGAAGTGTAATGTCCCCAGGGCATGTCAAGAAGTGTAATGTCCCCAGGGCATGTCAAGAAGTGTAATGTTCCTAGGGCATGTCAAGAAGTGTAATGTTCCTAGGGCATGTCCAGATGTGTGACGTTCCCAGGGCGTGTCAAGAAGGGTTTTGTCCTCAGGGTGTGTCCAGACGTGTAATGCCCCTTGAGCGTGGCTGACGGACCGTAAAGTATAAAAGTTAAGGTGGATATAAACCAGAGGGTCAACAGTATTGATGCGTGAGTCGTGTTGGCCAAAACTCACAGCTAAAGATAACTCTGATGAAGACCTCTCCTAGTCCAGTATAACGTGAGAAAAAAAATCAATATCAATATAATTCCCGCCATAAAAATCATAATGTCATTGAATATGGAATGTATCAGAAAAATAGAATGGCCCTTTATCCCTTAAGTGGCATTCCCATCCGTCCATCCATCCATCCATCCATCCATCCATCCATCCATGTCTCTGTCCGTTTGTCTGTCTGTGTAGCAAGCTGTACTACTGCATATTTTCCTATCTATTTACCTATCTATCAAACAGTCAGTCCAGCAAGCTTCATTACTATCTATCTGTTCCATCACATTTTCGACAGCGCATTTTCCCAGCAATAATGAAAAGAGTTTTGTTACCAGTCTCGTATTAAATCACCAGATAGTATACTGTGTGGGGGAAATAAGTTGGATATCGGAAAAAATGCAACAAGCGACACACACACACACACAAAGCGAACACATCTGGGTGACACGCCAACACGAATATGCAGGACTCAGAAATCACATGCAATATATACGAAAATAAAAGGAACTATAGGAATAAACATGTACTCTATATAGACGAGAGCACATGCTAATTCACATTCACTCATATTCACTCACAGACGAGTACGTATGTATATATTCGCACACGCAGTTATGTTCACTTAAGATTTAACAACAACCTTTGACTGATCCATACGCAGGTGTACATATGTTTGCTTTGGCATAGGTACACAGCCGAACACAAAGGTTAGGTGAGGTTAGGTTATGTTAAGTTAGGTTAGGTTAGGTAAGGCTAAATTAGATTTTGTTTGGTTAGGTTAGGGTGGAAAAACATGGATTAAATTGGATAGTTATGCTTGTCTGAGTTAAACTTAAGATAGGTGGGGGTGACATAGTTAAATAGTGCTTAGATTAGGTAATGATAGGTTATGTTAGATCAAGATAAGTTAGGATTTGTTAAGTTAGGTTAGGTTAGGTTAAGGTAGGTCCTGATAAGTCAACGAGGACACATTACAACAATAGTTCACATTAGTTTAGGATAGCAAAATAGCTCATTAACTATTTTCAATATTAACTAAACTACTTCTTGAAGATTTTGTTATTCATTTACCAAACATCTATAGTTACCTGTTATGTTTATATAGAGGGAAATATGACCAGGTAGAGAGGGATACAACGAGTGAAAATCCTCATCTGAATGAGTAAGAGCATTTATCAGGGTAGAGATAAACCATAGGAAATGTGGTTCCTCTCTCTCTCTCTCTTTCATGTCCTTCTTCCCTCTCCCCCTGCCCTCTTCCTCTCGTCCACTATCTCCCCTTCTTCTCCCTTTTCTCTCCATCCTCATCAGCCCTCCCCCTCCCCCGCCCCTCCTTATTTTGGTCGGAAAATAAATAGTGAAGACCTGGAGCGCTGTCCTAATGATAATGGTGAAGGACTCTAGACGGGTAGTACTCTCTCTCTCTCTCTCTCTCTCTCTCTCTCTCTCTCTCTCTCTCTCTCTCCAATTATTTTTCTTTTGTATTTTGACTTAAGTTTCTGAATTAATTTGTGTTTACCTTCTTCTTTCACCCTTGTTACTCCAACACACAGACACAGACAGACACACACACAGACACAGAGACACAGACAGACACACACACAGACACAGAGACACAGACAGACACACACACACACACACACACACGAGAGATACCTTGACCCTCCTCCCTCTCTCTAAACATGCAGGTCCTACTCCCACATATCCAGCAGCCCTCATTCATCCCTCTCTCTAAACATGTAACTCCCTCCCACACACACACACAGAACCCTTTTATCCCTCCCACTCTAAACATGTTGGATTCCCCCCTACCTGCGCATTTTTATCTCCATCTCGATATGCAAACGGCATCTTCACCCACACAAACCACTTTTGAAATCCCTCCTACCCCTTCCCCTACCCCTCCCCCTTCCCCTTCCCCTTCCCCTTCCCCTTCCCTTGTCTTTGTGTTTGTCTTCTTCTTTTTCTTGCCCAAAACATCATACACCATGACCAGAACACCCAATCTCTATTCCGTCTCTTTTCCCTTCTCTCCCTTTCGTTTCCCTTTCTCCTCCTCCTCCCCCTCCTCCAGATCTTACCCTTATCTATCCCCCCCTTTTCCTCTTCCTCATCCTCCTCTATCTACTCCTTCTCTTCCTCTTTCTCTTCCTCATCTTCCTCCTAATCCTCCTCCTCCTCCTCCTCCTTCTCAACGTGCCTAAGACTCCATATTTCATGACCAGAGCGTCAAGGCAGGCAGGCAGGGACCAGGTAATGTATTGATCGCAGGTCTGGGGGTGTCGCCAACTGTTTGTTTGGTCGCACCTGCCCGCCTGCGATGAGCTACATTACTCTACCTGGAGACCATCTAATTTCCGGACACGAACCCGAAACCTAACTCTTATTATAGATTATCTTACCCTGTCCTAATCTAACCCAGACAACTTCTACCATAAACCTAAGTTAATTTACTCTAATCTAACCTAACTAACCCTTAATTTAACTAAGCATATTGTAACTTAAATAACACCTAATCATAATCAACCTGAACTAACTAAATCAAACACGTAGTATAACCACATTCTCGCTCTTAACATGGATATTCGGGTTCGGTTCTGGGTTCGAGTCCGGGAGGTTTAATTTGGTCCTTTCCTAAGTTAACTCGCAGGTGTCGTGTTGTGGTGAGAGACAAGTGAGGATGGGAGTTGTCTGCAGGAATGAGAACACTGTGTATATTCCAGAGATGTATAGTGTGTGTGTGTGTGTGTGAGGGGAGGGGGGGGGGGAAATTAGACCTTTTTTGGTACATAATTCTTAGAACAGGTATTAAAGTCATGTGTTTTTCTTACAAGGAATTTATGATATGTACAACAATGTGAACCTCCTTGCTCTGTCTGTCTGTCTGTGCACCTTGAACTTTCTCCCCATCTGTCTCTTTATCTCATTCAATCTTTATTCACCTCACTCTTTCTCTCTCTCGCTTTCCTTCATCTTATTATTTCTCTCTAGCAGGCATATACCACTCGTTTAACCCCCGGGTCAAATAGCCTCATTAACCATTGTGTCTTTTCACTACCTGTATCCTGCAACGCGTTAAATAAACACCTGGAGTTTCTGACACAATATTATGTATGATAAATAGTCTTTGAAAATTGCGCTAAATTATACCTCAGGGAATTATAGCATTAATTAATGAGGTCATTCTTCTGCTGGAGGTATTTTTACACAGGCAAACTTAGAGCTAATGCTAGAGTTTGTTTGTATTACAGGTGATGGTAGCGTATTAAAACACCGTAAATTACAGTTCAGGTAAGGTAGTTGTTTACCTGCTGGACATTTCACTAGTCAGAGGCTGCGTTTAGGAGCGTCATGGGAAGTTTACAAGCCGATAGTGTAATTCTGTGGAAGTTATATATGGGCGATAGGGAGGGATTCTCGAGTGAGTTGTTCCCTGATTGGTTCTTTCCTGTTTATAGACACATTTAAGGATGGCATAACATCATATCCCTTATGTTTTCCTGTTGTGTATATGAGCAACACTTGCGTCATGCAGCTTCTGGGTTTATAAACATATAGCACAAATGTCATCAACTCTTTGGTCACAAAATTACAAAACTACTAGTCATGAATTCGCGGCGTGTACAGATACAACATATGTTTCTTTATCTTCAGTGAAATAAATAAATAGGAATAATAGAGTATCCTTAGGTAATAGAACTCGATCTCGTTAAAGAACTGACAAAGTTCTACGTGATGTATTGTGAGGTAGTTCATGATTACCGGAGGGTATGTGGCCAGAGAGAGAGAGAGAGAGAGAGAGAGAGAGAGAGAGAGAGAGAGAGACTAAGTATACCTGCAGGCAGAATGTAATTAGGAAATGGACCGTCAGTATCATACTGCCTCTCTCATCATCATTTGTTTGTTTGTTTGTCTAAATCTCACTCACTCTCCCCGACATCTACTCTCACCGTCATCCTCATCATTCTACCCTCCATATCATCCTACTAACTATCCCCACCTATCCCACAGCAACTCCCACACGCCTTTCCCATCATCCACATCCCTTGCCCCTTCTCTCTCCCACACTCGCTCTCTCTACCTCTCCCACATTCACTCTCTCCACCTCTCCCACACTCGCGCTCTCCACCTCTCCCACACTCGCTCTCTCTCCACCTCTCCCACACTCGCTCTCTCCACCTCTCCCACCATCCGCACCACTTCCCCACCAAAATTAGTTCCTACAGTTCTCTTCTGATAAGTTCCAGAATGAATTACATGTTTTTTTTTTCGTACCTCTACTTCTAAACTTCATTACATCTAACGCATTACATTCGCCTTTCCCAAGCAGCTTCCCTATTCTTGTAATTTGTTTTAGAAGCCAAGTTTCATTTTTTTCTTTGAAGTTCAGACTCGACCCAGGAGTGTCGGGAGGCTCTCTTTCTCACACACACACACACACACACACACACACACACACACACACACACACACACACACACACACTTATCAATTCTCAACTAAATTAAGAACTTTGGCACACTTGGTAGTTTGGACGAACCTCTAGAAACATCAGGTCGTATGTTTAGTATGAGGTGATCCCCTTTTGAGGTTTGTTGAGCCCGATTACACTCACGTTGCATTGACCGAAAAAAAATCCACGTCCTTTTGAAGAATATTCTTAACAACTACTCGATTAAGAGACAAATCCTTTACGTTTTTGTATTACTTAGCTTGATCCACACCTTTCATATTCCGCGACGATTTATATATATTTTTTTCAATCCTTCGTTTATTCATTTTAGGAACGAGTTTCTGTAGTCCTCTCACGACCATTTCCAGCATCCACTCCGCCTAGATTGACACGAGTCTATTGATTTTAAAGTTGAGTGAGAATTCGCCACTTTCCCCCCTCCCTTTGTCGGGGTAATGTTCAGTGCTTTGACTATTCCATGTCCTGACCTGCTGACATTTTGCCACTTGCCTTTCTTTTCCAGTGAGAGATTTTACTTTTTTTTTCGGTTCAATGGTTGTGATCGAACGTTTTATCGCCACTTTATGCTCTCTTTGTCTGTCTGTCTTTTCGAACTTTTTCTTTAGAACTTACTGCTTTTGATTCCAGATTAATCTAATTTTACCTTACCAAATCTAACAAAACCTAATTAATCACATCTAACCTAACCAAACAAAACCTAATTTACCTATACCTAACCTAACCTAACCTAACCTTTTCACACTTGTCTTCGTCCCCCTCTGTTCATAGGCTTTTGCATTATTAATATTTTCCATTTCTCCACATCAACATTTCTATGTAATAATAATAATAATAATAATAATAATAATAATAATAATTAACGGTTTATTGAAAGAACTTGGCAGCCAGAAGGCTGAAAATATACAGTTACATATTTGGGGAATGGGTTTCGAATTACAAATAATATACAAGTAACATAAGTGATACAAATATGATATATGATAACTAGATGGGGAAAAGCTCAAACTACAGTTCATTTCAACATAGTGACAGTGCAAGGAGTAGTGTTTACTGGGAGTGAATACACTGGTTTATTACAAGTTATTGATAATTTTTACAATGGTTGGGACTGGGCTGTTCTTATTGCGATCAGTTCGTGCACGTATGGGCTGGATGCGGTTGTGGTGTCGAACAGCAATTCTCGGGCTTGGGATCTCAGGTGGTAGTAGGAGCCGGTGTCGAGGATGTGTGTGTGTGTGTGTGTGTGTGTTATAAATGATGATAATAATAGTGGCCATTAAGTGGATTTTGGCTTAGGTAAACAAACTCTGGCTGGCTGATACCTGTATTTGGGACGTGGGTTTAGTGTGGTGCAACTCTTTTGTGGGGTCTCATTAATTCTGTCTGTCTGTCTGTCTGTCTGTGTCTCTGTCTGTCTGTCTGTCTGTCTGTCTGTTTCTCTGACT
>NW_024745886.1:0-12032 GCF_018991925.1 Homarus americanus
TCGTCAAATCTGTCTATCTTATCCGTAGTTGTTGGCGTGTGTCTGCCTGTTTTTGTCTAATGTGAACCAGTCAGTCAGCTGTCTGTCTGTCTTGTTAGTTGCCATATTGTCTATCTGTGCATGGATGAATCTGTCTATTTTTGTCAACCTCCTGTCTGTTTCACTGTCTATATTCACCCTGTGTCTATTGTAGTCGTCTTCTCCATGCATTCCTGTTATTTTCTTTTTATCTCTTGACCTTTTCCATGAGCCACAGGAATAAGTATACACTGTAGCTGTTAAGTCGTCTGATAAAGTTGAAACTGCGCTTCCAGACGCATGAAGAAACTCAGCTCTCCCCACCTGTTATCTCTAACTATTTTCTGTTTCCCCTTCTTTATTTATTCTTCTATTTACTCATCTTCCTTCCTTTACTAATCCAAACAACATTAAAAAAAAGTAGGCTAAGAAAAAAAGTGGGGGAAGGAAGAGGGAGCCGTACGATAACTGCAATCGTGGGCTGACAGCTACAGCGAATGAGGGTGCGCCAAGTACGTAGACTTGCATCGTTTACCAGCGTAAATATAATGGTTATGTAATGGCTTCCTAAAGAAGCCATCGATATGGGACCAGTTTTGTTCCACTCTACGAATTTTTTGCTATTTTCCACCAAGTATGATGAAAAACGATTGTGCCATTTCGGGTACCCAGAGCAGGCACACACACACACACACACCCCTACACACACACGCCTAGTCCTATAGTATATTAGACAAGTGATCGTGGGTCCTTCGTGTCCGGTGGCGAGTCTGGTGGTACAGTTTACCAAGGCGTGAAAGTTCGAACGCTCGTGCTTGCTTGGATAAAGAGCAACTGCCCATCCCAGCTGACATATCGTAGTCAATAGTTTATTATTATTAATTGTTAGTATGGTCATGGTTATTATAATCATGGTCGTGATTATGATCATATTCGTGTTTTTTATAATCATGGTCATGGTTGTTATAATCATTGTCGTGGTTGTTATAATTATAGTCGTGATTGTTATTATCATAGTCGTGATTGTTATAATCATAGTCGTGGTTGTTATAACCATGGTCGTGGTTGTTATATTCATGGTCGTGGCTGTTATAATCATAGTCGAGGTTGTTATGATCATGGTTTTGGTTGTTATAATCATAATCGTCATTGTTATAATTATATTCGTGGATGTTATAATCATAATCGTGGTTGTTATAATCATGGTCGTGGTTGTTATAATAGTGGTCGTGGTTGTAATAATCATGGTCGTGGTAGTTATTATTTTAATCGTGGTTGTTATAATCATGGTCGTGGTTGTTATAATCATGGTCGTGGTTGCTATAATCATGGTCGTGGTTGTTATAATCATGGTCGTGGTTGTTATAATCATAGTCGTGGTTGTTATGATCATGAATTAGATTTGTTATAATCATGAAGATGCGTGGTTGTTATAATCATAGTCGTGGTTGTTATGATCATGGTCGTGCTTTGACATAATCATGAGTCGTGGTTGTTATAATCATGTTCGTGGATTCTTTATAGTAGTTTGTTATGATCATGGTCAATGATTTAATCCTTAATTATCGCGGTAGTTATTATTATAATCGTGGTTGTTATAATCATGGTCGGTTGTTATAATCATGTTCGTGGTTGTTATAACCATAGTCGTGATTATTATAACTGCGGTCGTGGTTGCTATAATCATGGTCGTGGTTGTTATAATCATGGTCGGGTTGTTATAATCATGGTCGTGGTTGTTATGATCATGGTCGTGCTTGTTATAATCATAGTCGTGGTTGTTATAATCATGTTTGTGGTTGTTATAATCATAGTCGTGGTTGTTATAATCATGGTCGTGGTTGTTATAATCATAGTCGTGGTTGTTATAATCATGGTCGTGGTTGTTATAATCATGGTCGTGGTTGCTATAATCATGGTCCTGGTTATTTTAATGATGGTCGTGGTTATTAGGTACTGTAAGTATCTAGTATACTATAGGAAGGAATAGAAAAAAGATTAGACTAATTAGTTAAAGAAATATTCGCCATAAGCAGAGGTTAAAATACAAAAAAATATATATAAATCACCGATGATCATTCCGAGATAAATTATATTATGAAGAGAAGTGACTTTGATTCTGGTTAGATTAGTCACCATCTGCTTAAGTCATCGCCTGTGTTAAGTCATCATAATCATCATCTACGTTAGTCAGTTTTAGCTACCCTCACTGACGCAAATATGGTCAATTTGGTGTTATTCTTGTTTATAAATGTGTTCTAATCTGTCTCAAGTCTATCCGTCCTGTGTATTGCCATCCCAACTGTCTGTTCGTCTGCGTGGTGTTTGTCTATAAGCCCGTCCGTTCTCTTTGTGTCGTCAAATCTGTCTGTCTTATCCTTTGTTGGCGTGTGTCTGCCTGTTTATCTAATGTGAACCAGTCAGTCAGCTATCTGTCTGTCTGTCTGTCATGTTAGTTGCCATATTGTCTATTTGTGCATGTATGAATCTGTCTATTTTTGTCAACCACCTATCTGTTTCACTGTCTATAATCACCCTGTGTAGTCATGTCTGTCTGTTTGTATGTATGTGTCTGTTGTCATTGTCTTTCATAAGTCTGTCTGTCTTTCTGTGTGTCCTTGAATCTCTCTGTATTATGTGTTTTGTTTGTCCGTTTCTCTCTCTCTCCATTTTTTCCGTATTATCTCTATTTTTATTTATATATCTCTATGTCTCTCCATTACACTACTCATCATATTTAGCACTTTTTCTTCCTTATTAAATAGGTGATTTTTATATGGCATTCTGGGAACTTTAAAAAACACATCCCTCCATTCATACCTCCATCTCTCACTATCCCTCTCTCCCATCTCCTTTCCTAGCTCGCCTCTTACGGGTAATAATGTTTCTTCTCCTTCTCCTCTCCCTTTCAATCTTCTCCATGCAATCCTGTTATTATCTTTTTATCTCTTCTCCTTTCCCTGTACAGTCAGCCACAGGAATATGTGCACACGGTAGCCTCGTAAGGTCCGAAAATGCACTGGTAAAGTTGAAACTGCGCATCCAGACGCATGATGAAACTCAGCTCCCCCCCCCACCTATTATCTCTAACTATTGTCTGTTTCCCCTTCTTTATTCTTCTATTTATTTATCTTCCTTCCTTTACAAATCCAAACAACATTAAAAAAAATAAAGTAGGCTAAGAGAAAAAATGGGGGGGAGGAGGAGGGAGCCGTACGATAACTGCAATCGTCTGGCCGGCTGACAGCGTGCAGCGACATTTGTTGCCAGCGTAAATAAAATCGTTAATTAATGAGTTCCTAAAGAAACCATCGACATGGGAGCAGGTTTGTTCCACTCTACGAATTTTTGGCGATTTTTCCACCAAGTTTGATGAAAAACGATTGTGCCGTTTCGGCTGCCCAGAACAGATACACACACGGCTAGTCCTATAGTATATTACAAGTGATCGTAGGCACTTCGTGCCTGTTGGCGAGTCCAGTAGTACAGTTGACCGAGGTTGTTATAATCATAGTCCTGGTTGTTATAATCATGGTCGTGGTTGTTATAATCATGGTTGTGGTTGTTATAATCATGTTCGTGGTTATTATAATCATGGTCGTGGAGTTATAATCATGGTCGTGGTTATGATCATAGTCGTGGTTGTTATGATCATAATCGTAAGTGTTATAATCATGGTCGTGGGTGATATAATCATAGACGTGGTTGTTATAATCATGGTCGTGGTTGTTATAATCATCGTCGTGGTTGTTATAATCATGGTTTTGGTTGTTATAATCATGGTCGTGGTTGTTATACTCATGGTCGTGGGTGATATAATCATAGACGTGGTTGTTATAATCATGGCCGGTTGTTATAATCATCGTCGGTTGTTATAATCATGGTCTTGCTGATATAATCATGGTCGGGTTGTTATAATCATGGTCCTGGTTGTTATAATCAATGGTCGTGGTTGCTATAATCATGGTCGTAGTTGTTATGGTCATGGTCGTGGTTCTTATAATCATGGTCGTGGTTGTTATAATCTTGGTCATCGTTGTTATAATCATGGTCCTGGTTATTATAATCATGGTCGTGGTTGTTATAATCATGGTCATGGTTGTTATAATAATGGTCGTAGTTGTTATAATCATGGTCGTGGTTATTATAATCATGGTCGTGGTTGTTATAATCATGGTCGTGGTTGTTATAATCATGGTTGTGGTTGTTATAATCATGGTCGTGGTTGTTATAATCATGGTCCTGGTTGTTATAATCATGGTTCCGGTTGTTATAATCATGGTCGGTTGTTATAATCATTCCGTTGTTATAATCTTGGTCCTGGTTATTATAATCATGGTCGTGGTTGTTATAATCATGTCGCGGTTGATATAACCCATAGTCCTGGTTATTATAATCGCGTCGGTTGTTATAATCATGGTCCTGGTTATTATAATCATAGTCGTGGCTGTTATAATCATGGTCGGGCTGGATATAATCATGGTCCTGGGCTATTGTTATAACGGTCGTCGCCATGATCATAGTCGTGGTTTTATAATCATGGTCGTGGTTGTTATAATGATGGTCTTGGTTACAATCATGGTCCTGGTTGTTATAATCATGGTCGTCGCTATGATCATGGTCGTGGTTTTTATAATCATGGTCGTGGTTGTTATAATGATGGTCTTGGTTGTTATAATCATGGTCCTGGTTGTTATAATCATGGTCGTCGCTATGATCATGGTCGTGGTTTTTATAACAATGGTCGTGGTTGTTATAATGATGGTTTTGGTTGTTATAATCATGGTCCTGGTTGTTATAATCAAGGTCGTCGCTATGATCATGGTCGTCGTTTTTATAATCATGGTCGTGGTTGTTATAATGATGGTCTTGGTTGTTATAATCATGGTCCTGGTTGTTATAATCATGGTCGTTGCTATGATCATGGTCGTGGTTTTTATAATCATGGTCGTGGTTGTTATAATGATGGTCTTGGTTGTTATAATCATGGTCGTGGTTGTTATAATCATGGTCGTGGTTGTTATGATCATAGTCGTGGTTGTTATAATCATAGTCGTGGTTGATATAATCATGGGCGTGATTGTTATAATTATGGTCATGGTTGTTATAATCATGGTCGTGGTTGTTATAATCATGATTGTGGTTGTTTTAATCATGATCTTGGTTGTTATAATCATGGTCGTGGGTGTTATGATCATCGTCGTGGTTGTTATAATCATAGTCGTGGTTGTTATAATCATGGTCGTGGTTGTTATAATCATGGTTTTGGTTGTTATAATCAAGGTCGTGCTGTTATACTCATGGTCGTAAGATATAATCATAGACGGTTGGGCGAAATCATGAAGTCGCGTTGTTATAATCATCGTCGGTTGTTATAATCATGGTCGGTTGATATAATCATATGGTCGTGGTTGTTATAACTGGCGGTCCTGGTTGTTATAATCATGGTCGTGGCTGATATTATCATGATCCTGGTTATTATAATCATGGTCGTGGTTGTTATAATCAAGTTCCTGGTTGTTATAATCATGGTCGTGGTTGATATAATCATGGTCCTGGTTATTATAATCATGGTCGTGGTTGTTATAATCATTGTCGTGGTTGTTATAATCATGGTTGTGGTTGCTATAATCATGGTCGTGGTTGTTATACTCATGGTCGTGGTTGATATAATCATGGTCCTGGTTATTATAATCATGGTCGTCGTTGTTATAATCATGGTCCTGGTTGTTATAATCATAGTCGTGGTT
Source organism: Homarus americanus (assembly GCF_018991925.1). Classification (NCBI taxonomy): domain Eukaryota; kingdom Metazoa; phylum Arthropoda; class Malacostraca; order Decapoda; family Nephropidae; genus Homarus; species Homarus americanus. The sequence continues at coordinate 5,769 of NW_024745886.1, forward strand.
GTTATAATCATGGTCGTGGCTGATATAATCATGGTCCTGGTTGTTATAATCATGGTCGTCGCTATGATCATGGTCGTGGTTTTTATAATCATGGTCGTGGTTGTTATAATGATGGTCTTGGTTGTTATAATCATGGTCCTGGTTGTTATAATCATGGTCGTCGCTATGATCATGGTCGTGGTTTTTATAATCATGGTCGGTTGTTATAATGATGGTCTTGGTCATAACTGGCGGTCCTGGTTGTTATAATCATGGCCGTCGCTATGATCATGGCTGCTTTTATAATCATGGTCGTGGTTGTCATAATCATGATTGTGGTTGTTTTAATCATGATCTTGGTTGTTATAATCATGGATCGTGGGTGTTATGATCATCGTCGTGGTTGTTATAATCATAGTCATGGTTGTTATAATCATGGTCGTGATTGTTATAATTTTGGTCATGGTTGTTATAATCATGGTCGTGGTTGTCATAATCATGATTGTGGTTGTTTTAATCATGATCTTGGTTGTTATAATCATGGATCGTGGGTGTTATGATCATCGTCGTGGTTGTTATAATCACAGTCATGGTTGTTATAATCATGGTCGTGATTGTTATAATCATGGTTTTGGTTGTTATAATCATGGTCGTGGTTGTTATAATCATGGTCGTGGTTGTTATAATCATTGTCGTGGTTGTTATAGTCATGGTCATGATTGTTATAATCAGACTCGTGGTTGTTATAAGCATGGTCGTGGTTGTTATAATCATATTCGTAGTTGTTATCATCATGGTCGTGGTTGCATAAATCATGGTCGTGGTTGTTATAATCACGGTCGTGGTTGTTATAATCAAGGTCATGCCTGTTATAATCATAGTCGTGGTTATAATAATAGTCGTGGTTGTTATAATCATGGCCGTGGTTGTGAAAATAGTCGTCGTTGTTATAATCATGGTCGTGGTTGTTATAATCATGCTTGTGGTTGTTATACCTATGGTCATGGTTGTTATAAAGAATGTTATAATCATGGTCGGGTTGTTATAATCATAGTCGTGATTGTTATAATCATGGTCGTGGTTGTTATAATCATAGTCGTGGTTATTATAATCATAGTCGGTTGTTATAATCATGGTCGGTTGTTATGACTGGCGGTCGTGGTTGTTATAGCTCGCGGTCGGTTGTTATAATCATGGTCGTGGTTGTTATAATCATGGTCGTGGTTGTTATAATCATAGTCGTGATTGTTATAATCATGGTCGTGGTTGTTATAATCATAGTCGTGGTTATTATAATCATAGTCGTGGTTGTTATAATCATGGTCGTGGTTGTTATGATCATGGTCGTGGTTGTTATAGTCATGGTCGTGGTTGTTATAATCATGGTCGTGGTTGTTATAATCATGGTCGTGGTTGTTATAATCATGGTCCTGGTTGTTATAATCATGGTCGTCGTTGTTAGGTACTGGAAGTATCTTGAATACTATAGGAAGGAATAGAATAAAGGTTAGAATAATTAGTTAAAAAAATATTCGTCATAAGGAGAGGTTAAAATCCTACAAAGAAAATTATTATGAATCACCTAAGATCATTCCGAGATAAATTACATTATGAAGAGAAGTGACCTTGATTCTGGTTAGATTAGTCACCATCTACTTAAGTCAATCTAGTATACTATAAGAAGGAATAGAATAAATGTTAGAATAATTAGTTACAGAAATATTCGCCATAAGGAGAGGTTAAAATCATAAAATAAATTATTATGAATCACCGATGATCATTCCGAAATAAATTATATTATGAAGAGAAGTGACCTTGATTCTGGTTAGAATAGTCACCATCTGCTTAAGTCATCACCTGTGTTAAGTCATCAAAGTCATTATCTACGTTAGTCAGTTTTTGGCCCATCTCACATAACTGACCGACCATCGATGGTCTTTCCGCGCTAGGGTGTTAGTTTTCAATTCGTCTTATTATTTACGCTGGTGAGTGTAAGACCAGCTACACTCACTGACGCAGCTATGGTCAATTTGGTGTTATTCTTGTTTATAAATGACATCTAGTCTCTCTCAAGACTATCCGTCCTGTCTATTGCCATCCCAACTGTCTGTTCGTCTGCGTGGTGTTTGTCTATAAGCCCGTCCGTACTCTTTGTGTCGTCAAATCTGTCTGTCTTATCCTTTGCTGGCGTGTGTCTGCCTGTTTATCTAATGTGAACCAGTCAGTCTGCTGTCTGTGTGTCTGTCTGTCATGTTAGTTGCCATATTGTCTATTTGTGCATGTATGAATCTGTCTATTTTTGTCAACCACCTATCTGTTTCACTGTCTATATTCACCCTGTGTAGTCATGTCTGTCTGTTTGTATGTATGTGTCTGTTGTCATTGTCTTTCATAAGTCTGTCTGTCTTTCTGTGTGTCCTTGAATCTGTCTGTATTATGTGTTTTGTTTGTCCTCTTCTCTCTCTCTCCATTTTTATCCGTATTATCTCTATCTTTACTTGTATATCTCTATGTCTCTCCATTACACTACTCATCATATTTAGCATTTATTCTTCCTTATTAAATAGGTGATTTTAATATGGTGTTCTGGGAACTTTAAAAAACACATCCCACCATTCATACCTCCACCTCTCACTATCCCTCTCTCCCATCTCCTTTCCTAGCTCGCCTCTTACGGGTAATAATGTTTCTTCTCCTTCTCCTCTCCCTTTCAATCTTCTCCATGCAATCCTGTTATTATCTTTTTATCTCTTCTCCTTTCCCTGTACAGTCAGCCACAGGAATATGTGCACACGGTAGCCTCGTAAGGTCCGAAAATGCACTGGTAAAGTTGAAACTGCGCATCCAGACGCATGATGAAACTCAGCTCCCCCCCCCACCTATTATCTCTAACTATTGTCTGTTTCCCCTTCTTTATTCTTCTATTTATTTATCTTCCTTCCTTTACAAATCCAAACAACATTAAAAAAAATAAAGTAGGCTAAGAGAAAAAATGGGGGGGAGGAGGAGGGAGCCGTACGATAACTGCAATCGTCTGGCCGGCTGACAGCGTGCAGCGACATTTGTTGCCAGCGTAAATAAAATCGTTAATTAATGAGTTCCTAAAGAAACCATCGACATGGGAGCAGGTTTGTTCCACTCTACGAATTTTTGGCGATTTTTCCACCAAGTTTGATGAAAAACGATTGTGCCGTTTCGGCTGCCCAGAACAGATACACACACGGCTAGTCCTATAGTATATTACAAGTGATCGTAGGCACTTCGTGCCTGTTGGCGAGTCCAGTAGTACAGTTGACCGAGGTTGTTATAATCATAGTCGTGGTTGATATAATCATGGTCGTGGTTGTTATAATCATGGTCGTGGTTGTTATAATCATGTTCGTGGTTGTTATAATCATGGTCGTGGTTGTTATAATCATGGTCGTGGTTATGATCATAGTCGTGGTTGTTATGATCATAATCGTAGGTGTTATAATCATGGTCGTGGTTGTTATAATCATCGTCGTGGTTGTTATAATCATAGTCGTGGTTGTTATAATCATTGTCGTGGTTGTTATAATCATGGTTTTGGTTGTTATAATCATGGTCGTGGTTGTTATACTCATGGTCGTGGGTGATATAATCATAGACGTGGTTGTTATAATCATGGTCGTGGTTGTTATAATCATCGTAGTGGTTGTTATAATCATGGTCTTGGTTGATATAATCATGGTCGTGGTTGTTATAATCATGGTCCTGGTTGTTATAATCATGGTCGTGGCTGATATAATCATGATCCTGGTTATTATAATCATGGTCGTGGTTGTTATAATCATGGTCCTGGTTGTTATAATCATGGTCGTGGTTGATATAATCATGGTCCTGGATATTATAATCATGGTCGTGGTTGTTATAATCATTGTCGTGGTTGTTATAATCATGGTTGTGGTTGCTATAATCATGGTCGTGGTTGTTATAATCATGGTCGTGGTTGTTATAATCATAGTTGTGGTTGCTATAATCATGGTCGTGGTTGTTATAATCATGGTCCTGGTTGTTATAATCATGGTCCTGGTTGTTATAACTGGCGGTCGTGTTTTGTTATAATCATATCGTGGGTTGTTATAATCATGGTCCTGGTTGTTATAATCTTGGTCCTGGTTATTATAATCATGGTCGGTTGTTATAACTGGCGGTCGTGGTTGATATAATCATGGCTCTGGTTACTATAATCATGGTCGTGGTTGTTATAATCATGGTCCTGGTTGTTATAATCATAGTCGTGGTTGTTATAATCATGGTCGTGGCTGATATAAACATGGTCCTGGTTGTTATAATCATGGTCGTCGCTATGATCATGGTCGTGGTTTTTATAATCATGCTCGTGGTTGTTATAATGATGGTCTTGGTTGTTATAATCATGGTCCTGGTTCTTATAATCATGGTCGTCGCTATGATCATGGTCGTGGTTTTTATAATCATGGTCGTGGTTGTTATAATGATGGTTTTCGTTGTTATAATCATGGTCCTGGTTGTTATAATCATGGTCGTCGCTATGATCATGGTCGTGGTTTTTATAATCATGGTCGTGGTTGTTATAATGATGGTCTTGGTTGTTATAATCATGGTCCTGGTTGTTATAATCATGGTCGTCGCTAAGGGATCATATCGTGTTTTTATAATCATGGTCGTGGTTGTTATAATGATGGTCTTGGTTGTTATAATCATGGTCGTGGTTGTTATAATCATGGTCGTGGTTGTTATGATCATAGTCGTGGTTGTTATGATCATAGTCGTGGTTGATATAATCATGGGCGTGATTGTTATAATTATGGTCATGGTTGTTATAATCATGGTCGTGGTTGTTATAATCATGATTGTGGTTGTTTTAATCATAATCTTGGTTGTTATAATCATGGTCGTCGGTGTTATGATCATCGTCGTGGTTGTTATAATCATAGTCGTGGTTGTTATAATCATGGTCGTGGTTGTTATAATAATGGTTTTGGTTGTTATAATCATGGTCGTGGTTGTTATACTCATGGTCGTGGTTGTTATAATCATGGTCGTGGTTGTTATATTCAAAGTCGTGGTTGGAATAATCATATTCCTGGTTATTATAATCATAGTCGTGGTTGTTATAATCAAGGTCGTGGTTGCTATAATCATGGTCGTGGTTGTTATAATCATAGTCGTGGTTGTTATGATCATGATCCGGTTATTATAACTGGCGGTCGTGGCTATAATCATGGTCCTGGTTGTTATAATCATGGTCGCTGATATAATCATGGTCCTGGTTATTATAATCATGGTCGTGGTTGTTATAATCATTGTCGTGGTTGTTATAATCATGGTTGTGGTTGCTATAATCATGGTCGTGGTTGATATAATCATGGTCCTGGATATTATAATCTTGGTCGTGGTTGTTATAATCATGGTCCTGGATGTTATAATCATAGTCGTGGTTGTTATAATCATGGTCGTGGCTGACATAATCATGGTCCTGGTTGTTATAATCATGGTCGTCGCTATGATCATGGTCGTAGCTTTTATAATCATGGTCGTGGTTGTTATAATGCTGGTCTTGGTTGTTATAATCATGGTCCTGGTTGTTATAATCATGGTCGTCGCTATGATCATGGTCGTGGTTTTTATAATCATGGTCGTGGTTGTTATAATCATGGTCTTGGTTGTTATAATCATGGTCCTGGTTGTTATAATCATGGTCGTCGCTATGATCATGGTCGTGGTTTTTATAATCATGGTCGTGGTTGTTATAATGATGGTCTTGGTTGTTTTAATCATGGTCGTGGTTGTTATAATCATGGTCGTGGTTGTTATGATCATAGTCGTGGTTGTTATGATCATAGTCGTGGTTGATATAATCATGGGCGTGATTGTTATAATTTTGGTCATGGTTGTTATAATCATGGTCGTGGTTGTCATAATCATGATTGTGGTTGTTTTAATCATGATCTTGGTTGTTATAATCATGGATCGTGGGTGTTATGATCATCGTCGTGGTTGTTATAATCATAGTCATGGTTGTTATAATCATGGTCGTGATTGTTATAATTTTGGTCATGGTTGTTATAATCATGGTCGTGGTTGTCATAATCATGATTGTGGTTGTTTTAATCATGATCTTGGTTGTTATAATCATGGATCGTGGGTGTTATGATCATCGTCGTGGTTGTTATAATCACAGTCATGGTTGTTATAATCATGGTCGTGATTGTTATAATCATGGTTTTGGTTGTTATAATCATGGTCGTGGTTGTTATAATCATGGTCGTGGTTGTTATA
>NW_024745887.1:0-21274 GCF_018991925.1 Homarus americanus
TGGGGGAGGCCTGTGGTGTACCTGGGAGGTCAGAAGCTGACCTGGGAGGCCAGAGGGGCACCTGGGAGGTCAGTGGTGTTCCTGGGAGTGTCTGAGGTGCACATGGGAGTGTCTGAGGTTTACCTGGGAGTGTCGGAGGTGACCTGGGAGTGTCAGAAGTGTACCTGGGAGTGCCGGAGATGTGTACCCGGGAGTGTCGGAGGTGTACCTGGGAGTGTCAGAGGTGTACCTGGGAATGTCAGAGGTGTACCTGGGAGTGTCAGTGGTGTGCACCTAGGAGTGTCGTGAGGTGTACCTGGGAGTGTCAGAGGTGTTCCTGGGAGTGTCGGAGGTGTACCTGGGAGGTCGGAGGTGTACCTGGGAGGTCAGAGGTGTACCTGGGAGTGCTAGGAGTGTACCTGGGAGGTCAGGGGTGTACCTGGGAGTGTCGGAGGTGTACCTGGGAGTGTCTGAGGTGTACCTGGGAGTGTCAGATGTACCAGGGAGTGTCAGTGGAGTACCTGAAAGTGTCTGGCTGGTGTACCTGGGAGCGTCAGTGGTGTACCTGGGAGCAAGCTGGATGTACCTGGGAGTGTCAGAGGTGTACCTGGAGTGTCTGAGGCACCAGGAGGGCTCGAGAGGTGTGCCTGGGAGCCTGAGGTACCTGGGAGTGTCAGGGGTGCACCTGGGAGTGTCTGAGGTGTACCTGGGAGTGTTCAGGGTGTACTTGGCAGTGTCTGAGGTGTACCTGGGAGCCAGGAGGAGCACCACTGGAGTGTCAGAGAGTACCACGGAGTGTCAGAGGAGTGTCAGGTGCCTTGGGAGCAGTCAGGAGGTGTACTGGAGGTGCCTGAGGCATACCTGGGAGTGTCAAAGGTGTACCTGGGAGTGTCTGAGGTGTACCTGGGAGCACAGAGGTGTACCTGGGAGTGTCAGAGGTGTACCTGGGAGTGTCAAAGATGTACCTAGGAGTGTCTGAGGTGTACCTGAGAGTGTCTGAGGTGTACCTGGCAGTGTCTGAGGAGTACCTGGCAGTGTTGGAGGTGTACCTGGCAGTGTCAGAGGTGCACCTGGGAGTGTCTGTTGTACCTGGGAGTATCAGAAGCTGACCTGGGAGTGTCAGGAGGTGTACCTGGGAGTGCTGTGGTGTACCTGGGAGTATCTGAGGTGCACATGGGAGTGTCCGAGGTTTACCTGGGAGTGTCGGAGGTGTACCTGGGAGGCCAGAGGTGTACCTGGGAGTGTCAAAGGTGTACCTGGGAGTGTCGGTGGTGTACCTGGGAGGCCGGAGGCCTGGGAGTGTCAGAGGTGTGCCTGAAAGCCAGAGGTGCACCTGGGAGTGCTTCAGGGGGTGCACCTGAGGCCAGTGGTGTACCTGGGAGTGTCAGAGGGTACCTGGGAGTGCCAGAGGTGTAGCTGGGAGTGTCTGAGGTTACCTGGGAGTGTCAGAGGGTGTGCCTGGGAGTGTCAGAGGTGCACCTGGGAGTGTCTGAGGTAAACCTGGGAGTGTCTAGGGTGTACCTGGGAGTGTCTGAGGTGTACCTGGGAGGTCAGAGGAGTACCACGGGAGTGTCAGAGGAGTACCACGGAGTGTTAGGAGGAGTGTCGAGGTGTACCTGGGAGCAGCAGAGGTGTACCTGGAGTGTCTGAGGTGCAACGGGAGGTGGGCAGTGTACCTGGGAGTGTCTGAGGTGTACCTGGGAGTGTCAGAGGAGCACCAGGGAGGTCAGGGGTGTACCTGGGAGTGCCTGAGGTGCCTGGGAGTGTCAGGAGGTGTACCTGGAGGTCAGAGGTGTACCCGGGAGGCAGAGGCACCAGGAGTGTCTGAGGTGGGTACCTGAGAGTGTCCGAGGTGTACCTGGCAGTGCTCAGAGGAGACCTGGCAGTGTCTGAGGTGTACCTGGCAGTGTCAGGAGGCACACCTGGGAGTGTCTGTAGTACCTGGGAGTGTCAGAAGCTGGACCTGGGAGTGTCAGAGGTGTACCTGGGAGTGTTGGGTGGTGAACCTGGGAGTGTCTGAGGTGCACATGGGAGTGTCTGAGGTTTACCTGGGAGGTCGGAGGTACTGGGAGGTCTGAAGGCACCTGGGAGTGCCGGAGGTGTACCTGGGAGGTCGGAGGTGTACCTGGGAGTGTCAGAGGTGTACTGGGAATGTCAGAGGTACCTGGGAGGTCAGGTGTAATGCAGAGGTCAGAGGTGTACCTGGGAGTGTCAGAGGTGTCCTGGGAGTGTCGGAGGTGTACCTGGGAGTGTCGGAGGTACCTGGGAGTGTCAGAGGTGTACCTGGGAGGTCAGAAGGTACCTGGGAGTGTCAGGTGTACCTGGGAGAGTCGAGGTGTACCTGGGAGGTTCTGAGGTGTACCTGGAGTGTCAGATGCACCAGGGAGTGTCAGTGGAGTACCTGAAAGTGTCATTGGTGTACCTGGGAGCGTCAGGTGGTGTAACGGGAGCAAGAGGTACCTGGGAGGCCAGAGGTGTACCTGGGAGTGTCTGAGGCGTACCAGGGAGGGTCAGAGGTGTGCCTGGGAGTGTCAGAGGTGTACTGGGAGGCCAGGGGTGCACTGGGAGTGTCTGAGGTGTACTGGGAGGTCTAGGGGCCTGGGAGGCCTGAGGTGTACCTGGGAGTGTCAGAGGAGTACCACGGGAGGTCAGGAGGAGTACCACGGAGTGTTAGAGGAGCTGGGTGTACCTGGAGTGTCAGAGGTGTACCTGGGAGTGCCTGAGGTGTACCTGGGAGGTTTAGGGGTGCACCTGGGAGTGTCAGGAGGTGTACCTGGGAGTGTCAGAGGTGTACCTCGGAGTGTCAGAGGTGTACCTAGGAGTGTCTGAGGTGTACCCTGAGAGTGTCTGAGGTGTACCTGGCAGTGTCTGAGGAGTACCAAGGTGTCTGAGGTGTACTCAGGTGTCAGAGGTACACCTGGGAGTGTCTGTGGTGCCTGGGAGTGTAGAAGCTGGACCTGGAGGTCAGAGGTGTACCTGGGAGGCCAGTGGTACCTGGGAGTGTCTGAGGTTACATGGGAGTGTCTGAGGTTTACCTGGGAGAGCCGGAGGTGTACCTGGGAGTGTGAGAAGTGTACTGGGAGTGCCGGAGGTGTACCTGGGAGGCCGGAGGTGTACCTGGGAGGTCAGGAGGTGCACTGGGAATGTCAGGAGGTGTACCTGGGAGTGTCAGGGGTGTACCTAGAGTGTCAGAGGTACCTGGGAGTGTCAGAGGTGTTCCTGGGAGTGTCGGAGGTGTACTGGGAGGTCGGAGGTGCACGGGAGGTCAGAGGTGTACCTGGGAGTGTCAGAAGGTACCTGGGAGGTCAGGGGTGTACCTGGGAGGTCAGAGGTGTACCTGGGAGTGTCTGAGGTGTACCTGGGAGTGTCAGATGTACCAGGAGTGTCAGGAGTACCTGAAAGTGTCATTGGTGTACCTGGGAGCGTCAGGTGTGCACCTGGGAGGCTGAGAGGTGTACCTGGAGTGTCAGAGGTGTACCTGGGAGTCTGAGGCGTACCAGGAGGGTCAGAGGTGTGCCTGGGAGTGTCAGGAGGTGTACCTGGGAGAGGCTGGGGGTGCACCTGGGAGTGTCTGAGGTACCTGGGAGTGTCTAGGGTGTACCTGGAGTGTCTGAGGTACCTGGGAGGCTCAGAGAGTACCACGGAGTGTCAGAGAGTACCACGGAGTGTTAGGGAGAGTGTCATGGGTGTACCTGGGAGTGTCAGAGGTGTACCTGGGAGTGTCTGAGGTGTACCTGGGAGTGTCAAAGGTGTACCTGGGAGTGTCTGAGGTACCTGGGAGGTCAGAGAGCACCAGGGAGGTCAGGGGTGACCTGGGAGGCGTTTGAGGTGTACCTGGGAGTGTCAGAGGTGACCTGGAGTGCCAGAGGTGTACCTCGAGTGTCAGAGGTGTACCCAGGGAGTGTCTGAGGTGTACCTGAGAGTGCCTGAGGTGTACCTGGCAGTGTCTGAGGAGTACCTGGCAGTGTCTGAGGTGTACCTGGCAGTGTCAGAGGCACACCTGGGAGTGTTGTGGTGTACCTGGGAGTGTCAGCTGACCTGGGAGGTGTCAGAGGTGTACCTGGGAGTGTCAGTGGTGTACCTGGGAGTGTCTGAGGTACATGGGAGTGTCTGAGGTTTACCTGGGAGGCGGAGGTGTACCTGGGAGAGTGTCAGAAGTGTACCTGGGAGTGCCGAGGTGTACCTGGGAGTGTCGGAGGTACCTGGGAGGTCAGGAGGTACCTGGGAATGTCAGAGGTGTACCTGGGAGTGTCAGGGGGTGCACTAGGAGTGTCAGAGGTGACCTGGGAGTGTCAGGAGGTTCCTGGGAGTGTCGGAGGTGTACCTGGGAGTGTCGGAGGTACCTGGGAGGTCAGAGGTACCTGGGAGTGTCAGAGGTGTACCTGGGAGTGTCAGGTGTACCTGGGAGGTCGGAGGTGTACCTGGGAGTGTCTGAGGTGTACCTGGGAGTGTCAGATACCAGGAGTGTCAGTGGAGTACCTGAAAGTGTCATTGGTGTACCTGGGAGCGTCAGTGGTGTACCTGGGAGTGTCAGAGGTGTACCTGGGAGGTCAGAGGTACCTGGGAGTGTCTGAGGCGTACCAGGGAGGGTCAGAGGTGTGCCTGGGAGGTCAGAGGTGTACCTGGGAGGCTGGGGTGCACCTGGGAGTGTCTGAGGTGTACCTGGGAGAGTCAGGGTGTACTGGCAGTGTCTGAGGTGTACCTGGGAGTGTCAGAGGAGTACCACGGAGTGTCAGAGGAGCACCACGGAGTGTCAGGAGTGTCATAGGTGTACCTGGGAGTGTCAGAGGTGTACCTGGGAGTGTCTGAGGTATACCTGGAGTGTCAGTGTACCTGGGAGTGTCTGAGGTACCTGGGAGGTCAGAGGTGTACCTGGGAGTGGTGAGGTACCTGGGAGTGTCAAAGATGTACCTAGAGTGTCTGAGGTGTACCTGGAGAGTGTCTGAGGTACCTGCAGTGTCTGAGGAGTACCTGGCAGTGTCTGAGGTGTACCTGGCAGTGTCAGAGGTGCACCTGGGAGGCTGAGGTGTACCTGGGAGTGTCAGAAGCGACCTGGGAGTGTCAGAGGTGTACCTGGGAGTGCTTGGGGTGGTGCACCTGGGAGTATCTGAGGTACATGGGAGTGTCTGAGGTTTACCTGGGAGTGTCGGAGGTGTACCTGGGAGTGTCAGAGGTACCTGGGAGTGTCAAAGGTACCTGGGAGTGTCGGTGGTGTACCTGGGAGTCGGAGGTGCACTGGGAGTGTCAGAGGTGTGCCTGGGAGTGTCAGAGGTGCACCTGGGAGTGTCAGGTGCACCTGGGAGTGTCAGTGGTGTACCTGGGAGTGGTTGGGAGGTGTACCTGGGAGTGTCAGAGGTGTAGCTGGGAGTGTCTGAGGTGTACCTGGAGGTCAGAGGTGTGCCTGGGAGGCTGAGGCACCTGGGAGGGTCTGAGGTGTACCTGGGAGTGTCTAGGTGTACCTGGGAGTGTTCGAGGTACCTGGGAGGTCAGAGGAGTACCACGGAGTGTCAGAGGAGTACCAGGAGTGTTAGGAGGGAGTGGCTGGGTGTACCTGGGAGGTCAGAGGTGTACCTGGGAGTGTCTGAGGTGTACCTGGGAGGCCAAGGTGTACCTGGGAGTGTCTGAGGTACCTGGGAGGTCAGAGGAGCACCAGGAGGTCAGGGTGTACCTGGGAGTGTTTGAGGTGTACCTGGGAGTGTCAGAGGTGTACCTGGGAGGACAGAGGTGTACTGGAGGTCAGAGGTGTACCTAGGGAGTGTCTGAGGTGTACCTGGAGAGTGTCTGAGGTACCTGGCAGTGTTCGAGGAGTACCTGGCAGTGTCTGGAGGTGTACCTGGTAGTGCCAGAGGTACACCTGGGAGGTTGTAGGTACCTGGGAGGTGTCAGAAGCTGACCTGGGTGTCAGGAGGTGTACCTGGGAGTGTCAGTGGTGTACCTGGGAGTGTCTGAGGTGCACATGGGAGTGTCTGAGGTTTACCTGGGAGTGTCGGAGGCCTGGGAGTGCTGGAAGTGTACCTGGGAGTGCCGGAGGTGTACCTGGGAGTGTCGGAGGCGGGAGTGTCAGAGGTGTACCTGGGAATGTCAGAGGTGTACCTGGGAGTGTCAGGTGTACCTAGGAGTGTCAGGAGGTACCTGGGAGGTCAGAGGTGTCCTGGGAGTGTCGGAGGTGTACCTGGGAGTGTCGGAGGTACCTGGGAGGCAGCAGGAGGTACCTGGGAGTGTCAGAAGTGTACCTGGGAGTGTCAGGGGTGTACCTGGGAGTGTCGGAGTGTACCTGGGAGTGTTCGAGGTGTACCTGGGAGTGTCAGATGTACCAGGGAGTGTCAGTGGAGTACCTGAGTGTCATTGGTGTACCTGGGAGCTCAGTGGTGTACCTGGGAGTGTCAGAGGTGTACCTGGGAGTGTCAGAGGTACCTGGGAGTGTCTGAGGCGTACCAGGGAGGGTCAGAGTGTGCCTGAGTGTCAGGAGGTGTACCTGGGAGTGTCAGGGGTGCACCTGGGAGTTTGGAGGTACCTGGGAGTGTTCAGGGTGTACTTGGCAGTGTCTGGAGGTGTACCTGGGAGTGTCAGAGGAGCACCACGGAGTGTCAGAGGAGTACCACGGAGTGTCAGAGGAGGCTGGCAGGTGCACGGGAGTGTCAGGAGGTGTACCTGGGAGTGTCTGAGGTATACCTGGGAGTGTCAAAGGTGTACCTGGGAGTGTCTGAGGTGTACCTGGGAGTGTCAGAGGTGCACGGAGTGTCAGAGGTGTACCTGGGAGTGTCAAAGATGTACCTAGGAGGTGTCTGAGGTGTACCTGAGAGTGTCTGAGGTACCTGGCAGTGTCTGAGGAGTACCTGGCAGTGTCTGAGGTGTACCTGGCAGTGTCAGAGGTGCACCTGGGAGTGTCTGTGGTACCTGGGAGGTCAGAAGCTGGACCTGGGAGTGTCAGAGGTGTACCTGGGAGGTCAGTGGTGTACCTGGGAGTATCTGAGGTGTGGCTACGAGTGTCTGAGGTTTACCTGGGAGTGTCGGAGGTACCTGGGAGTGTCAGAGGTGTACCTGGGAGCGTCAAAGGTGTACCTGGGAGTGTCGGTGGTACCTGGGAATGTCGGAGGTGTACCTGGGAGTGTCAGAGGTGTGCCTGGGAGTGTCAGAGGTGCACCTGGGAGTGTCAGGTGCACCTGGGAGTGTCAGGTGGTGTACCTGGGAGTGTCAGAGGTACCTAGGAGTGTCTGGAGGTGACCTGAGAGTGTCTGGAGGTGTACCTGGCAGTGTCTGGAGGTGTACCTGGCAGTGTCTGGAGGTGTACCTGGCAGTGTCAGAGATGCACCTGGGAGTGTCTGTGTACCTGGGAGGCTGCTGACCTGGGAGTGTCAGAAGTGTACCTGGGAGTGCTGGGTGGTGTACCTGGGAGTGTCTGAGGTGTACATGGGAGTGTCTGAGGTGTACTGGGAGTGTCGGAGATGTACCTGGCAATGTCAGAGGTACCTGGGAGTGTCAAAGGTGTACCTGGGAGGTTGCAGGCACTGGGAGCCGGAGGTGTACCTGGGAGTGTCAGAAGTGTGCCTGGGAGTGTCAGAGGTGCACCTTGGAGTGTCAGGGGTGCTCCTGGGAGGCTGGCAGGTACCTGGGAGTGTCAGGAGGTACCGGAGTGTCAGAGCTGGGAGTGTCTGAGGTGTACCTGGGAGTGTCTGAGGTGTACCTGGGAGTGTCAGAGGAGTACCATGGAGTGTCAGAGGAGTACCACGGAGGTCAGAGGAGGTCATAGGTGTACCTGGGAGTGTCAGAGGTGTACCTGGGAGTGTCTGAGGTGTACCTGGGAGTGTCAGGTGTACCTGGGAGTGTCTGAGGTACCTGGAGTGCTCGGAGGAGTACCAGGAGGTCAGGGGTGTACCTGGGAGTGTCTGAGGTGTACCTGGGAGTGTCAGATACCTGGGAGGTCAGAAGTGTACCTGAGAGTGTCAGAGATGTACCTAGGAGTGTCTGAGGTGTACCTGGAGAGTGTCTGAGGTGTACCTGGCAGTGTTCGAGGAGTACCTGGCAGTGTTTGAGGTGTACCTGCAGTGTCAGAGGTGCACCTGGGAGTGTCTGTGGTGTACCTGGGAGTGTCGAAGCTGACCTGGGAGTGTCAGAGGTGGAGCCTGGGGTGGTGTGTACCTGGGAGTGTCTGAGGTGCACATGGGAGTGTCTGAGGTTTACCGGGAGTGTCGGAGGTGTACCTGGGAGTGTCAGAGGTGTACCTGGGAGTGTCAAAGGTGTACCTGGGAGTGTCGGTGGTGCACCTGGGATGCCGGAGGTGTACCTGGGAGTGTCAAGGTGTACCTGGAGTGTCAGGGGTGGACCTGGGAGTGCCAGGGTGCACATGGGAGTGTCTGAGGTATACCTGGGAGGTGAGAGGTGTACCTGGGAGTGTCATGTGTACCTGGGAGTGTCAGAGGTGTACCTGGGAGTGTCTGAGGCACGTGGGAGTGTCAGAGGTGTACCTGGGAGTATCGGAGGTGTACCTGGGAGTGTGAGGTGTACCTGGCATGGTTAGGAGGTGTACCTGGCAGTGTCAGGAGGTGTACCTGAGAGTCAAAGGTGTATCTGGGAGTGTCTGAGGTGTACCTGGAGGGTCAAAGCTGTACCTGGGAGGCCACTGGTACCTGGGAGTGTAGGAGGTGTATCTGGGCGTGTCAGGTGTGTACCAGGGAGTGTCAGAGGAGTACCGGGAGAGTCAGAGGTGCACGTGGAGGTCAGGGGTACCTGGGAGTGTCTGAGGTGTACCTGGGAGTGGTCTGAGGTGTACCTGGGAGGTCTGAGGTACCTGGCAGTGTCTGTGGTGTACCTGGGAGTGTCAGAGGAGTACCACGGAGTGTCAGAGGAGTACCATGGAGTGTCAGAGAGTACCTGGGAGGTCAGAGGTGTACCTGGGAGTGTCAAAGGTGTACCTGGAGTGTCTGAGGTAACGTCGGAGTGTCTGAGGTGTACCTGGGAGGCGTTCGGGTGTACCTGGGAGTGTCAGAGGAGTACCAGGGAGTGTCAGAGGTAACCTATGGAGTGTCTGATGTGTACCAAGGAGTGTCAGAGGGCACTGGGAGTGTCTGACGGTACCTGGGAGTGTCGAAGGAGTATTTGAGTGTCAGAGGAGTACCACGGAGTGTCAGAGGTACCTGGGAGTGTCAGTGGTGTACCTGGGAGTGTCTGAGGTGTACATGGGAGTGTCTGAGGTGTACCTGGGAGTGTCGGAGATGTACCTGGCAATGTCAGAGGTGCACTGGAGTGTCAAAGGTGTACCTGGAGTGTCAGTGGTGTACCTGGGAGTGTCGGAGGTACCTGGGAGGTCAGAAGTGTGCCTGGGAGTGTCAGAGGTGCACCTGGGAGGTCAGGGGTGCTCCTGGGAGTGTCAGTGGTGTACCTGGGAGTGTCAGAGGTGCACCTGGGAGGCTGGAGGTGTAGCTGAGTGTCTGAGGTGTACCTGGGAGTGTCAGGAGGTGTGCCTGGGAGGTCAGAGGTGCACCTGGGAGGTGCCAGAGGGTACCTGGGAGTGTCAGGGGTGTACCTGGGAGTGTCGGAGGTGTACCTGGGAGTGTCTGAGGTGTACCTGGGAGGTCAGACAAACGTGGAGTGTCAGAGGAGTACACGGAGGTGAGAGAGGAGTACCTTGAGTGTCAAGGTGTACCTGGAAGTGTCTGGGGTACCTGGGAGGTCAGAGGTGTACCTGGGAGTGTCTGGAGATGTACCTGGGAGTGTCAGAGGCACTGGAGAGTGTCAGAGGTACCTGGGAGGTCTGAGGTGTACCTAAGAGTGTCAGAGGTGTACCTGGGAGTGTCTGAGGTACCTGGGAGGTCAGAGGTGTACCTGAGAGTGCCGGAGGTACCTGGGAGCACGAGGGTACCTGGGAGTGTCTGAGGTATACCTGGCAGGTCAGCGGTGTACCTGGGAGTGTCAATGGTGTACCTGGGAGTGTCAGATGTATACCTGGGAGTATCAGAGGCACTGAGCGCCTGAGGTGTACCTGGGAGCGTCAGAAGTGTACCTGGGAGTGCCGGAGGTGTGGGAGTGTCGGAGGTGTACCTGGGAGCTCAGAGGTGTACCTGGGAGGTTCAGAGGTGTACCTGGGAGTGTCAGGGGTGTACCTAGGAGTGTCAGAGGTGTACCTGGGAGTGTCAGGAGGTGTTCCTGGGAGTGTCGGAGGTGTACCTGGGAGTGTCGGAGGTGTACCTTGGAGTGTCAGAGGTGACCTGGGAGTCAGAGGTGCACCTGGGAGGTCAGGGTGTACCTGGGAGGCCGGAGGTGTACCTGGGAGTGTCTGAGGTGTACCTGGGAGGTCAGATGTACCAGGAGGTCAGTGGAGTACCTGAAAGTGTCATGGGTACCTGGGAGCGTCAGTGGTGTACCTGGGAGTGTCAGAGGTGTACCTGGGAGTGTCAGAGGTGTACCTGGGAGTGTCTGAGGCGTACCATGGAGGTGCAGAGGTGGCCTGGGAGTGTCAGAGGTGTACCTGGGAGTGTCAGGGGTGCACCTGGGAGTGTCTGAGGTGCCTGGGAGTGTCTAGGTGTACCTGGGAGTGTCTGAGGTGTAACTGGAGTGTCAGAGGAGTACCACGAGTGTCAGAGGAGTACCACGGAGTGTCAGAGGAGGTGCGGGATTACCTGGGAGGTCAGAGGTGTGCCTGAGAGTGTCTGAGGTGTACCTGGGAGTGTCAAGGTACCTGGGAGTGTCTGATGTGCACCTGGGAGTGTCAGAGGAGGACCAGGGAGGTCAGGGGGTGTACCTGGGAGTGTCTGAGGTACCTGGGAGTGTCAGAGGTGTACCTGGGAGTGTCAGAGGTGCACCTGGGAGGTCAGAGGTGTACCTAGGAGTGTCTGGAGGTGTACCTGAGAGTGTCTGAGGTACCTGGCAGTGTCTGAGGAGTACCCAGGAGTGAGGTGTACCTGGCAGTGCAGAGGTGCACCTGGGAGTGTCTGTGGTGTACCGGGAGTGTCAGAAGGACCTGGGAGAGTCAGAGGTGTACCTGGAAGTGTCTGTGGTGTACCTGGGAGTGTCTGGAGGTGTACATGGGAGGTCTGGAGGTTTACCTGGAGTGTCGGAGGTGTACCTGGGAGGTTGGAAGTGTACCTGGGAGTGCCGGAGGTGTACCTGGGAGTGTCGGAGGTGTACCTGGGAGGTCAGAGGTGTACCTGGGAGGTCAGAGGTACCTGGGAGTGTCAGGGGTAAACGGCCTCAGGTGTTCCTGGAGGTCGGAGGTGTACCTGGGAGTGCTTGGAGGTGACCTGGAGTGTCAGGAGGTGTACCTGGAGGTCAGGAGTGTACCTGGGAGTGTCAGGGGTGTACCGGGAGTGTCGGAGGTGTGCCTGGGAGTGTCTGAGGTGTACCTGGGAGTGTCAGATGTACCAGGAGTGTCAGTGAGCACCTGGAAAGTGCTGGCTGGTGTACCTGGGAGCGGCCAGTGGTGTACCTGGAGTGTCAGAGGTGTACCTGGGAGGTCAGGAGGTGTACCTGGGAGTGCTGAGGCGTACCAGGGAGGGTCAGAGGTGTGCCTGGGAGGTCAGGAGGTACCTGGGAGGCTCAGGGGTGCACCTGGGAGTGTCTGAGGGTACCTGGGAGTGTCCAGGGTGTACCTGGAGTGTCTGAGGTGTACCTGGGAGTGTCTGAGGTACGTGGGAGGTCAGAGGTGCACCGGAGTATCGGAGGTGGCACCTGGGAGTGTCAGAGGTGTACCTGGGAGTGTCTGAGGTACCTGGAGGTCAAAGGTGTACCTGGGAGTGTCTGAGGTGTACCTGGGAGGTCAGAGGAGCACCAGGAGGTCAGGGGTACCTGGGAGGTCTGGAGGTGTACCTGGGAGTGTCAGGAGGTACCTGGGAGTGTCAGAAGTGTACCTGAGAGTGTCAGAGATGTACCCAGAGTGTCTGAGGTGTACCTGAGAGTGTTCCAAGGTGTACCTGGCAGTGTCTGAGGAGGCCTGGCAGTGTCTGAGGTACTCGGCAGTGCTGGGAGGTGCACCTGGGAGTGTCTGTGGTGTACCTGGGAGTGCAGAGTTGGACCTGGGAGGCCAGAGGTGTACCTGGGAGGCTGGTGGTGTACCTGGGAGTGTCTGAGGTGTACATGGGAGTGTCTGAGGTTTACCTGGGAGTGTCGGAGGTACCTGGGAGTGTCAGAGGTGCACCTGGGAGTGTCAAAGGTGTACCTGGGAGGTCGGTGGTGTACCTGGGAGTGTCGAGGTGCACCTGGGAGTGTCAGAGGTGTACCTGGGAGTGTCGGGGTGACCTGGGAGTGCCAGTGGTGCACATGGGAGTGTCTGAGGTGTACCTGGGAGTGTGAGAGGTGTACCTGGGAGGTCAGTGGTGTACCTGGGAGGTCAGAGGTGTACCTGGGAGTGTCTGAGGCACTGTGGGAGTGTCACAGGTGTACCTGGGAGTATCGGAGGTGTACCTGGAGTGTATGAGGTGTACCTGGCACGGCTCAGAGTGTACCTGGGAGTGCTAGAGGTGTACCTGGGAGAGTCAGTGTATCTGGGAGTGTCTGAGGTGTACCTGGGAGGCCAGAAGTGTACCTGGAGCCGGTGGTGTACCAGGGAGGTCGGAGGTACCTGGGAGTGTCAGAGGTGTACCTGGGAGTGTCAGAGGTGTACCTGGGAGTGTGAGGAGGTACCTGGGAATGTCGGAGGTACCTGGGAGTGTCAGAGGTGTTCTGGGAGTGTCTGAGGTACCTGGGAGTGTCGGAGGTGCACTGGGAGTGTCAGAGGTGCACCTGGAATTGTCAGAGGTGTACCTGGGAGTGTCAGGTGTACCTGGGAGTGTCGGAGGTGTACCTGGGAGTGTCTGAGGTGTACCTGGGAGCACAGATACCATGGAGGTCAGAGGAGTACCACGGAGTGAGAGAGGAGTACCTTGGAGGTCAGAGGTACCTGGGAGGCAGAGGTGTACCTGGGAGTGTCAGATGTACCATGAGTGTCAGGAGGAGACCTGGAGTGTCAGAGGAGTACCTTGGAGGTGTCAGAGGTGTACCTGGGAGGTCTGAGGTGTACCTGGGAGTGTCAGAGGTGTACCTGGGAGTGTCTGAGGTGGCACTGGAGATGTCAGAAGTGTACCTGAGAGTGTCAGAGGTGCACCTGGGAGTGTCTGAGGTACCTGGGAGTGTCAGAGGTTTACCGGGAGTATCGGAGGTGTAACTGGAGTGTCTGAGGTGTACCTGGCAGTGTCAGCGGTGTACCTGGGAGTGCCAGGTGGTGTACCTGGGAGTGTCAGATGTATACCCGGAGTATCAGGGAGGTACCTGGGAGTGTCTGAGGTGTTCCTGTGAGTGTCAGAAGGTACCTGGGAGTGCCGGAGGTGTACCTGGGAGTGTCGGAGGTACCTGGAGTGTCTGAGGTGTACCTGGGAGGTGTAGAGGTGTACCTGGGAGTATCGGAGGTGTACCTGAAGTGTATGAGGTTTACCTGGCACGGTCAGAGGTGTACCTGGCAGTGTCAGAGGTGTACCTGGGAGAGTGTGTACCTGGCAGTGTCTGAGGTGTACCTGGGAGGTCAAAGCGTACCTGGGAGGTCATAGGTACCTGGGAGTGTCGAGGTGTAACTGGAGTGTCAGAGGTGTACCTGGAAGTGTCAGAGGTGTACCTGGGAGGTCAGATGAACCCATGAGTGTCTGATGGTACCAAGGAGTGTCAGAGGTGTTCCTGGAGTGTTCAATGTACCTGAGTGTCGAAGGAGTATTTGGAGTGTCAGAGGAGTACCACGGAGTGTCAGAGGTGTACCTGGGAGGTCAGAGGTGTACCTGGGAGGTCAGAGGTGTACCTGGGAGTGTCTGGAGGTACCTGGGAGGTCAGAGTAGCCTGGGATGAGTGTCTGAGGTGTACCTGGGAGTGTCAGAGGTACCTGGGAGTGTCAGAGGTGTACCCAGGGAGTGTCTGAGGTGTACCTGAGAGTGTGTGAGGTGTACCTGGCAGTGTCTGAGGTGTACCTGGCAGTGTTTGAGGTGTACCTGGCACGGTCTGAGGTGTTCCTGGCAGTGATCAGAAGTGCACCTGGAGTGTCTGAGGTGCACCTGTGAGTGCCTGGTACCTGGGAGTGTCTGGAGGTGCACCTGGGAGTGTCTGAGGTGTACCTGAGTGTGAGAAGTGTACCTCGGAGTGCCGGAGGTGTACCAGGGAGTGTCGGAGGTACCTGGGAGTGTCAGAGGTACCTGGGAGGTCAGAGGTGTACCTGGGAGGTGTGAGGAGGTACCTGGGAGTGTCGGAGGTGTACCTGGGAGTGTCAGAGGTGTACCTGGAGGCCAGAGGTGCACCAGGAGTGTCTGAAGGTACCTGAGAGGTCAGAGTTGTACCTGGAGTGTCTGAGGTGTACCTGGGAGTGTCAGAGGTTTACTTGGGAGTGTCTGAGGTACCTGGGAGTGTCAGAGGTGTACCTGGAGAGTTTCTGGAGGTGTACCTGGGAGTCTGAGGTGTAACTGGGAGTGTCTGAGGTGCACCTGGCAGTGTCAGCGGTGTACCTGGGAGTGTCAGTTGTGTACCTGGGAGGTCAGATGTATCCTGGGAGCATCAGAGGTACCTGGAGGTCTGAGGTGTTCCTGGGAGGGTGAAGTGGTACCTTGGGAGCGCGGGAGGTACCCGGGAGCTGGGAGGTGTACCTGGGAGTGTCTGAGGTACCTGGGAGTATCAGAGGTACCTGGGAGGCTGAACTGGAAGCCCTGGCACGGTCAGAGTGCACACCTGGCAGTGTTGGGAGGTGTACCTGGGAGGTTGGGAGGTGTACCTGGGAATGTTGAGGTGTACCTGGTGCCAGAGGTGTACCTGGGAGTGTCAGATATGCACCTGGGAGTGTCTGAGGTGCACATGGGAGCAGGTTCTGAGGTGTACCTGGGAGTGTCGGAGATGTACCTGGCAATGTCAGAGGCATACCCTGGCAGTGTCTGGAGGTGCACCTGGCAGTGTCTGGAGGTGCACCTGGCAGTGTCAGAGATGCACCTGGGAGTGTCTGTGGTGTACCTGGAGTGCCTGGGGAAGTTGACCTGGGAGTGCTTGTGAAGTGTACCTGGGAGTGTCAGTGGTGTACCTGGGAGTGTCTGGAGGTGTACATGGGAGTGTCTGAGGTGTACCTGGGAGGTTGTGGAGATGTACCTGGCAATGTCAGAGGTGTACCTGGAGCAAGTCAAAGGTGTACCTGGGAGTGTTGGGTGGTACCTGGGAGTGTCGGAGGTGTACCTGGGAGGTCAGAAGTGTGCCTGGGAGTGTCAGAGGAAAACCTGGAGTGTCAGGGTGCTCCTGGGAGGTTGGGGTGGTGTACCTGGGAGGCCAGAGGTGTACCTGGGAGGCCAGAGGTGGAAGGAGTGTCTGAGGTGCACCTGGGAGTGTCAGGAGGTGTGCCTGAGCATCAGGAGGTGCACCTGGAGCCAGAGGTACCTGGGTGTTTGGGGGTGTACCTGGGAGTGTCGGAGGTACCTGGGAGTGTCTGAGGTGTACCTGGGAGGTCAGATGTACCCATGGAGGTCAGGGGAGGAGTACCACGGAGTGAGAGGAGGAGCACTTTGGAGGTCAAAGGTGTACCCAAGTGTTCAGTGTACCTGGGAGGGTCAGAGGTGTACCTGGAGAGTGTCGGAGGTGTACCTGGGAGCATCGGAGGTACTCTGGGAGTGTCTGAGGCATACCTGGCAGTGCCAGCGTGTACCTAAGTGTCAATGGTACCCGGAATGCTGGGATGCAGGCCTGGGAGTATTAGAGGTACCTGGGAGCAAGCCTGAGGTGTACCTGGGAGTCAGAAGTGTACCTGAGTGCTGGAGGTGTACCCGGGAGGCCGGAGGTGTACCTGGGAGGTCAGGAGGTGTACCTGGGAGTCAGGAGGCACTGGGAGGCCAGGCACCCAGGAGGTCAGAGGCACCTGGGAGCGTCAGGAGGTGTCTCGGGAGTGTCGGAGGCACTGGAGGCCGGGAGGTGTACCTTGAGTGTCAGAGGTGCACCTTGGGAGTGTCAGAGGCACCTGGGAGTGTCAGGGTGTACCTGGGAGGCGTCGGAGGTACCTGGGAGTGTCTGAGGTGTACCTGGGAGTGTCAGATGTACCAGGGAGGCCAGGAGTACCTGAAAGTGCTCGCTGGTGTACATGGGAGCGTCAGGTGTACCTGGGAGTGTCAGAGGTGTACCTGGGAGGCCAGAGGTTTACCTGGGAGTGTCTGAGGCGTACCATGGAGGGGTCAGAGGTGCCTGGGAGCAAGCCAGAGGTGCACCTGGAGGCCAGGGGTGCACCAGAGGCCTGAGGTAACGGGAGGTCGCAGGGTGTACCTGGGAGGTCTGAGGTGTAATCAGAGTGTCAGAGGAGCACCACTTTGAGTGTCAGGAGAGCACCACGGAGGTCAGAGAGTGTCATGGGATTACCTGGGAGTGTCAGGAGGTGCACCTGGGGAGTGTCTGAGGTGTACCTGGGAGTGTCAAAGGTGTACCTGGAGTGTCTGATGCACCTGGGAGCAAGCCAGAGGAGTACCAGGGAGTGTCAGGGGTGTACCTGGAGTGTCTGAGGTACCTGGGAGCAAGCCAGAGGTGTACCTGGGGAGTGTCAGAGGTGTACCTGGGAGTGTCAGAGGTACCCAGAGTGTCTGAGGTGTACCTGAGAGTGTCTGGAGGTGTACCTGGCAGCCTGAGGAGTACCTGGCAGGCAGTGAGGTGTACCAGTGTCAGAGGTGCACCTGGGAGTGCCTGTGGTGGTACCTGGGAGTGTCAGAAGGACCTGGGAGTGTCAGAGGTGCACCTGGCCAATGGTGCACCTGGAGTGCCTGAGGCAAGCATGGGGAGTGTCTGAGGTTTACCTGGGAGTGTCGGAGGTACCTGGGAGTGTCAGAAGTGTGGCCTGGGAGTGCTGGAGGGCACCGGGAGTGTCGGGAGGTACCTGGGGAGGCCGAGGTACCTGGGGAGTGTCAGAGGTACTCAGAGTGTCAGGGGTGTACCTAGGAGGTCAGAGGTGTTCCTGGGAGTAAGCCGGGAGGTGTACCTGGGGAGGTGCTCGGAGGTACCTGGGAGCAAGCCAGGAGGGGCCTGGGAGTGTCAGAGGTGTACTCTGGGAGTGTCAGGGGTGTACCTTGGGAGTGTCGGAGGTGTGCTCTGGGAGTGTTCGAGGTGTACCTGGGAGTGTCAGATGTACCAGGGAGTGTCAGTGAGCACCTGAAAGTGTCATTATGCACCTGGGGAGCCGTCAGGGGTGGTGTACCTGGGAGTGTCAGAGGTGTGCCTGGGAGTGTCAGAGGTGTACCTGGAGTGTCTGAGGCGGCACCAGGGAGGGTCAGAGGTGCCTGGGAGTGTCAGAGGTGTGTACCTGGGGAGGGGTTAGGGTGCACCTGGGGAGTGTCTGAGGTGCACCTGGGAGTGTCTAGGGTGTACCTGGGGAGGTTCGAGGGGTGCACCTGGGGAGTGTCTGAGGTGCACGGGAGTGTCAGAGGTGCACTGGGAGACGGGAGGTACCTGGGAGGTCAGGAGGTGTACCTGGGAGGCCTGAGGTGTACCTGGGAGCACAAAGGTGTACCTGGGAGTGTTCGAGGTGCACCTGAGTGTCAGAGGAGGCCTAGGGAGAGGTTAAAAAATTTTTTGGAGTGTCTGAGGTGTACCTGGGAGTGTCAGGAGGTGTACTCTGGAGGTCAGAAGTGTACCTGAGAGTGTCAGAGATGTACCTAGAGTGTCTGAGGTACCTGAGAGTGTCTGAGGGTACCTGACAGTGTCTGAGGAGCACCTGGCAGTGTCTGGAGGCGTACCTGGCAGCAACAGAGGTGCACCCTGGGAGCAGTCTGTGGTGTACCTGGGGGAGCCAGAAGTTGACCTGGGAGTGTCAGGAGGTGTACCTGGGGAGTGCTGGGGTGGTGTACCTGGGAGTGTCTGAGGTGTACATGGGGAGTGTCTGAGGTTTACCTGGGAGTGTCGGAGGTGTACCTGGGAGTGTCAGGGAGGTGTACCTGGGGAGTGTCAAAGGTGTACCTGGGAGTGTCGGTGGTGTGTACCTGGGAGTGTCGGAGGTGTACCTGGGAGGCCAGAGGTACCTGGGAGTGTCAGGGGTGGACCTGGGATGCTAGTGGTGCACATGGGAGTGCCTGAGGTGTACCTGGGAGTGAGAGGTGGGTACCCCTGGGGAGTGTCAGTGTGCACCTGGGGAGTGTCAGGAGGTGTACCTGGGAGTGTCTGAGGTGCACGTGGGGGAGGTCAGAGGTGTGTACCTGGGAGTATCGGAGGCGGTACCTGGGAGGCATGAGGTGGTACCTGGCACTTGGTCAGAGGTGTACCTGGCAGTGTCAGAGGCACCTGGAGAGTCAAAGGTGTATCTGGGAGTGTCTGAGGCACCTTGGAGCAAGTCAGACGGTACCTGGGAGCAAGCCGGAGGTACCAGGGAGTGTCGGGAGTGCACCTGGGAGTGTCAGAGGTACCTGGGAGCACAGAGGTGTACCTGGGAGTGTGAGGAGTGTACCTGGGGAGTGTCGGAAACCTGGGAGCAAGTTGTGAGGCCCTGGGAGCAAGGTCGGAGGTGTACCTGGAGCAAATGGAGGTGTACCTGGGGAGCAAGTCAGAGGTGTACCCAACTGTCAGAGAGGCACCTGGAGCAAGCCAGGGGTGTTCCCTGGGAGTGTCAGGGGGTGCACCTGGGAGCAAGTCTGAGGTACCTGGGAGTGCCCAGGTGTACCTGGGAGTGTCTGAGGTGTAACTGGGAGTGTCAGAGGAGTACCACGGAGTCAGAGGAGTACCACGGAGTGTCGAGGAGTGTCATGGGATTGGCCTGGGAGTGTCAGAGGTGTACCTGGGAGTGTCTGGAGGTGTACCTGAGCAAGTCAAAGGTGTACCTGGGAGTGTCTGATGTGCACCTGGGAGTGTCAGAGAGTACCAGGGAGTGTCAGGGGTGTACCTGGGAGTTCGAGGTGTACCTGGGAGTGCTGGGAGGTGTAACTGGAGTGTCAGAGGTACCTGGGGAGCAAGTCAGAGGTGTACCCAGGAGTGTTCGGAGGTGTACTGAGAGTGCCTGAGGTACCTGGCAGTGCCTGAGGAGTACCTGGCAGTGGCGAGGTGTGGGCCTGGAGAAGCCAGAGGTGCACCTGGGAGTGTCTGTGGTGTACCTGGGAGTGTCAGAAGCTGACCTGGGAGCACAGAGGTGTGCACCTGGAAAAGCTGGGTGGTGTACCCTGGGAGGTCTGAGGCACATGGGAGTGTCTTGAGGTTTACCTGGGAGTGTCGGAGGTGTACCTGGGAGTGTCAGAAGTGCACCTGGGAGTGCTGGAGGTGTACCCGGAGTGTCGGAGGTGCACCTGGGGAGGCCAGAGGTGCACCTGGGAATGTCAGAGGTGTACCTGGGAGGCCAGGGGTGTACCTAGAGTGTCAGAGGTGTTCCTGGGAGGTTGGAGGTGTACCTGGGAGTGTGGAGGTGTACCTGGGAGTGTCAGAGGTACCTGGGAGTGTCAGAGGTGTACCTGGGAGGCCAGGGGTGTACCCAGTGGGAGGTCGGAGGTGTGCCTGGGAGTGTCTGAGGTGTACCTGGGAGGTCAGATGCACCAGGGAGTGCTTGGGGTGGAGCACCCAGTGTCATTGGTGTACCTGGGAGCGTCAGGTGGTGTACCTGGGAGTGTCAGGAGGTGCACCTGGGAGGTCAGGAGGTGTACCTGGGAGTGTCTGATAAGGCACCAGGGAGGGTCAGAGGTGTGTGCCTGGGGAGTGTCAGAGGTGGCACCTGGGATTGTCAGGGGGTCCACCTGGGAGTGTCTGAGGTGTACCTGGGAGTGTCTAGGGCACCTGGAGTGTCTGAGGTGCACCTGGGAGTGTCTGAGGTGTACGGGAGGTCAGAGGTGTACCTGGGAGTATCGGAGGTGTACCCAGAGTGTCAGAGGTGTACCTGGGAGTGTCTGAGGTGCACCTGGGAGTGTCAAAGGTGTACCTGGGAGTGTCTGAGGCACTTGGGAGTGCCAGAGAGTACCAGGGAGTGCTTGGGGTGTACCTGGGAGGCCTGAGGTGTACCTGGGAGGCCAGAAGCTGGACCTGGAGGCCGTGAGGTGTACCTGGGAGGTCAGCAGTGTACCTGGGAGGCCTGAGGTGCACATGGGGAGTGTCTGAGGTTTGGCCTGGGAGTGTCGGAGGTGTACCTGGGAGGCCGAGGTGTACCTGGGAGCGTGCTGGTGCACCTGGGAGGTTTGCAGGTACCTGGGAGTGTCGGAGGTGCACCTGGGAGTGTCAGAGGTACCTGAGTGTCAGGGGTGGACCTGGGAGTGCCAGTGGTGTGGCTATGGAGGTTCGAGGGTGTACCTGGGAGTGTGGAGAGGTGTACCTGGGAGCAAGCTGGGGTGGTGTGCCTGGGAGCACAGAGGTGTACCTGGGAGTGTCTGAGGTGCACGCGGAGTGTTAGGGAGGTGTACCTGGGAGTATCGGGAGGTACCTGGGAGTGTAAGTGAGGTACCTGGCACTTGGTCAGAGGTACCTGGCAGTGTCAGAGGTGTACCTGGGAGAGTCAAAGGTATCTGGGAGTGTCTGGAGGTGTACCTGGGAGGCCAGAAGTGTACCTGGGAGTGCCGGTGGTGCACGGTGAGTGTCGGAGGTGTACCTGGGAGGCCAGAGGTGTACCTGGGAGTGTCAGAGTGTACCTGGGAGTGTGAGGAGGCACCTGGGAGTGTTTGGAGGTGGTACCTGGGAGTGTCAGAGGTGTTCCTGGGAGTCTCTGGAGGTGTACCTGGGAGTGTCGAGGTGTACCCGGGAGGTCAGAGGTGCACCTGAACTGTCAGGGAGGCACCTGGGAGTGTTAGGGTAACCTGGGAGTGTCGTGGAGGTGTACCTGGGAGTGTCTGAGGTGTACCTGGGAGCAAGCGATATACCATGGAGTCAGAGGAGCACCACGGAGGAGAGAGCACCTTGGAGCAAGTCAGAGGTGTACCTGGGAGGCCAGAGGTGTACCTGGAAGTGCTTGGGGGTGTACCTGGGAGTGTCGTGGAGGTGTACTAGGGAGTGCCCGAGGTGCACCTGGGAGGCCAGATGTACCATGGAGTGTCAGAGGAGCACCACGTAGTGTCAGAGGAGTACCTTGAGTGTCAGAGGTGTACCTGGAGGTTCGAGAGGTGTACCTGGGAGTGTAGAGGTGTGGCCTGGGAGTGTCTGGAGGTACCTGGGAGGTCAGAAGGTACCTGAGAGTGTCAGGAGGTGGCACCTGGGAGTGTCTGAGGTGTACCTGGAGGTCAGGAGGCTTACCTGGGAGTATAGGAGGTGTAACTGGGAGTGTCTGAGGTGCACCAGCAGTGTCAGCGGTACCTGGGAGGTCAGGTGGCAGGCACCTGGGAGTGTCAGATGATACCTGGGAGCATCAGAGGTGTACCTGGGAGGCCTGAGGTGTTCCTGTGAG
>NW_024745888.1:0-10259 GCF_018991925.1 Homarus americanus
GCCGCCGCCGTGGCGGGGCGGTTCTTCCTCCTCTTTGCCAACACTGCCTAAGCTAAGACGACAACCAGAGCACCCACGTTGGCCCTTTGCTTGCCCGGACCTGCTCCCGCCCTCCCTCTGCCTCGTCCTGATTGTGATTGTTGCACCCTCAGGGCATTTTGCCTACCCCCTCACGCAAGCGGTGTTTAGCCACTGCACCTGTTCTCTCCTTCTAAAATTCACTTCTATCCTCCCTTTATTCTTCCTCTGAACCTCCTTCCCCCCTGTCAATAGCATTTTTCTAGTTCTAGTTCTTCTAAACTTGTCAGTGGAGCCAGGACCACCATAGAGAGCAGACACGCAGAGCGATGGGGACGCCGGAGAACAAACAGACACAGCTGATTCGCTAGTTCTGGGACCTCTCCCACCTTCCCACTTACCCGGGAAATCACAAGCACCTGACTCCATTCTCCATAACTGACAAAACTGTTGATTCAATCGACAATTTGAGCCTCTCCTACAGTATCGGACCTCCCTTAGGAACCCCGAATGCTGCTGAGGGGCTTGGTGTGAAGAAAGAGTCATCAGTAAGTTTTCAGACCTTTTTCTACCACTCTAACTCTTCTCTTCCGTGCCGTGAAAGGACCTATTCCCCTGTCAGTTGACGTACAGGGGAGTATTCGTCTGGAAACGCCCTCTGTCCCCACACCTCGCCAGAGCGTGTTAGTGTGAAGGGTAGAGGGTCAGCACAGCCTGCCGATTCACCTGGGGACCACTGTGATAGTGCAGAGTTCCCCTAAGTGAGGGGCGCAGGAAATTAGGGACATTGTCAGGGGAGATCTGCATAAATCTCCACCAAAGTAGTAAACATGCCCTCAATAAAAATTAGAGTAGACCGCACCCTCCAACTATGCTCAGACCTGGCCTCACTCATCTTCCAGCTGACCTTGATTTTCCAAATCCGTTCCTTCATCAATGACGACATAGTCAAAATATTTGTACAGACTGACGAAGACGCCGACCAGTTCCACTCCCCAGCAGTGAGTAAAAAACTAAAAGACAATGGCTTCACGGTCCTCAGCTCAACTGAGTACCGTGCAAATTGCACCCTTATATGCAGAAAAGTCATCCCTCCTATCCTGGACAACCTTTATCTCCTGAATGAACTCAACTCCCACAACACCAACAAAATGACATCAGCAACCCGGATGGGAACCCTTCCCATGCTAAAAATCACCACAGCAACACAAACAGATGCCATTAAATTAAAATCCAAATGGCATAAAATCGCTTTTAACAACATCAGCCCCTCACGTGACATTGAATCTCAACACTACATCAAGGATTCACCACTGTACAAATGTTACCAATTCCGGACACAACACTAACTTTGGTGCAACCAACACACAAACCTGCTCAAAAGGAGTGTGCCAACAAAGACCACTCCACCGAAACTGCACGGCCACTGAAACAAATGCTGCAATCCTTAAGGCCCACACTCTGCCATCAGCAACAAGTGCAAAATCAGACTCGATAACAGTACAACACCACTCCCTCCCCGCCGACCCTCACCTCCCACAGCACCACCTCCACCTCCCCACCACTCACTCCCTACTCCCACGACCCTCCCCACCCACACTTGCTGGACCAACAACCTGACGCAAAAATCACCACCATCATACTTTTGGCACATACCCTAAGCAACGGGAACAGATCACTTTTTCTAAAACTGGCAATTGATGGTTTGAAGGCGAACGGCCTCCCTACCATAAACATTCCTGACTCCTTCAGAACCGGTCCCGACCTCATCTTCCCCACTGCCCCCATCTCCGACCCGACCAACATGCCCCTCCCCCACCCCCCAGAGAATCCACTGCAATCTCCCTCCGCCCCTCCACTTCTGCCATGCCCACACCTGACTTATCTCACCAATCTACCATTACCTCACCCCCCAGAGTAGTCAGCCCAAAACCTCCCGGCCCCTCCACCTCGACCTTGCCTACACCTGACTTTTCCCACACGACCACGATGAACTCCCGGACCACAAACACCCAAACTAAACCCAATCCTCCCCTAACTCCCCAGAGTCCCAAGAATAAAATGGCAGCCCATCCCCCAACAGAAATAGTGGTCAAGACCCCTAGACCAAAGAGGAAGAACACCTCCCCCCTTTCTCCCTATACACCTGACAGCAAAAGAATTATACAATACACACATCCAACTAAATCTATAATCAAAGTAAATCTATTCGGCACTACCCCAAATGAAACAGAAAACAACCCTGACACGAACCTAGCACACTCCCCTCAACCTCCCGACTCCCCCACACACAGTCACGTAACTGCCCTTCCCTCACTTGCATACACAACACTCAGACCACTACGCTCACAGTCACTCGACAATTTAGACCTCATCCCTGCACCCCAGAATTTCCATCTTTAAGTACTAAACAGACCAAACACTACCCTCCCACCTCCCTTATATTAATATCTTCCCTATAACCACACCCAACAATTTCCCCCCAAATTAAACCTAACCTCTCCTTAACCCTCACCCAACGATTCCCACCCAACCTAACCAAATCAACCTAACCTAATAACCTAACCTCTCCTCAGCCCACACCCACCGATTCCCACCTAACCTAACCCAATCAACCTAACCTAACTTAAGACCAATTCTCTCCTCCCCCCCCTCACTCCAAACCCCACGCCACCAACTCAAACTCAAGACCACTCCAAAAAAAAAAAAAAAAAAAAAAAAAAAAAACTAACCCACTCAACCTGCACTAACACTTCCCAAAAAAAAAAGAAAAGAAAAGAAAAAAAAACCTAACAATCCCCCCAAAATAAAAACCTAATGTACCCAGCCATTACTAGCAATCCCACACAAAATAAAAAATAACCATTCTACCACTAACTAACCACACCCTATCACTCCTCCCAAAACAAAAACCTAATACCCAGCCGTTACTAGCAATCCCACACAAAATAAAAATAACCATTCTACCATTAACTAACCACACCCTATCACTCCTCCCAAAACAAATACCTAACTTACCCATCCCATACTAACTCAGATGACATGTACGTTTCCCTTAGCCAATAAGGTCGGTGAGAGTTCCACAGTGCCTGTACGCAAGCCCTCTCCCTCAAGAATGTTATCAACACTGTTTTATGGGCACCTCCCTTAGCCAATAAGGTCGGAGAGGTGTACCTAGAAACGGTACCAAATTGCAGACGACATTGAACGCCTCTCTTAGCCAACAAGGTCGGGGAGGGGTGCAATGTACCTGTACACAAACCCTCTCCCTCAAGAATGGGGCCAGAACTCACAATACCTGCAAGAAAGAGAGAATGCAATAATTAACCCAACTCTGCCAACCACTAACAAAACCTACAATCCTCCCAAAAGAAAAACTTAACCCACCCAACCTTACTCACAACCCCTCTTAGAAATCAATACCTACAATCCTCCCAAAATAAAAACTTAATATACCCGACCTTTCTAACAAGCCCCTTTGACCCTCCTAATAAAAATAAATAAATAAATAAATAAAATAAATAAATAAATAAATAAAAACATATGACGCAATACAACTATTCATTAGCAACACAAAACATATCATTCCTAAGAAATCCTACCATACCATAAATTAACCCAAGAACCTCCAAAGCCCCCCTTTCCCCCTTTCGCCTCCCTTCTCCTCTCCTCTCCTCCCCCCTCCTCCCGACAACCGAACCATACCTGACCTTATAACATTATCCTAACCCTCCCTCTCTCCCCTTACATTTACATGCAAACACATACACACTCACACAACAACCCCCCTTAAGCAATTTTAATTCACCTTAAATTAACATACAACCGCCACCCCCATCAATCCCCAAACACAAACTCCCCCCCTCCCTCAACCAATCTCCAAACACAACATCCCCCCCCCGCCAGACAAAGCCACCTTACCAAAATCGACCTAACTCAAGACTGAAACCTAACAACCTATATCTCACTCTCATCTCCGTTCACAATTTGACATAGCTCAAATCTGCCTCCTGCCATTACTAAACAACTCTCCTACGATACACTCATCCTTCCTCACTACGAATACTTTGACATTTCAAACTCAAAGATTCTAAACTCTTCCTCCAACTCTCTCCATTTCTCTCTGACATAGCTAAAAGACCCACAACTCTCAGAACCTAATCAAACATACCCAACGTCTGTGACATCCAATTCTTAATAAAATTGACCTAATTCTAGACTGAAACCACTCAACCTATATCTCATTCTCGTCTCCGTTCATAATTTGACAAAAAAGCTCAAATCTGTCTGTCGCTATTACTAAAAACTCTCCTACGATACGCTCATCCTTCCTTACTATGAATACTTTGACATTTCAAGCTCAAAGATTCAAAACCCTTCCTCCAACTCGCTCCGTTCCTCTTTGACATAGCTCAAAGACTTTACCTTCATCTCTCTCCAAACAACCCTACGACTAGCAAAATTTCTATATTTTCACCTTCTCTGTTTGATTTGATCGTGTGCTGCCTGTGCGTCCGTCCACCTGCGTTTCTCGGCTTGCGCCGCCGCCGTGGCGGGGCGGTTCTTCCTACGTTTTACCAACACTGCCTGCTAAGACGACAATCAGAACACCCGCGTTGGCCCTTTGCTTGCCCGGACCTGCTCCCGCCCTCCCTCTGCCTCGTCCTGATTGTTGTTGTTGCACCCTCAAGGGCATTTTGCCTACCCCCTCACGCAAGCGGTGTTTAGCCACTGCACCTGTTCTCTCCTTCTAAAATTCACTTCCATCCTATCTTTATTCTTCCTCTGAACCTCCTTCCCCCCTGTCACTAGCAATTTTCTAGTTCTTCTAGGCTGCACGCTGATTGGCTGGTCGGAGTGCGGCCGGAGCTCAGTTGGAAGTTGTAGGGGAGAGTAGCCACTACAGCCTTCTTCCTTTGTTTAGGAGCTCTTATTGACCAGTGTTAGTGAAGGAAGAAACTGGCATGTTTGAGGGGCAGACTGAAGAACACATTTACTGTACTTTCCCCACGTAGAGTTACGCCCGTTGCCACTATTTTTTTTACTATGGTACCACCAACAAACCCGCTGTTTTCATTTTATTTTATTTTATTTTTACATAGTAACTGGAAAACTAATTTCCGAAAAATATAAATTGCACTAGAAATGAAAGTGACTAAATGCGTGAGACGATTACTTTATGAACCTTGTATGGGAAACGCGCATGCGTGCGTAGTGTCAACAAAGGCTGTAAGAGACTGCTCCTTAAAATTCGTATTTCTGACGAATTCAGAGAGTCTACCAATCCCAGCCTGTGTAGACAACTACAGTAAGACCCAGTTATCAGCACAGTGGCATATATTTTTTTGTTACTTTTGGACTTTGTCATTTTTTGGGGATAAAACATCTGGTCCTACCACCCGATCCCTCTGAGCAAAGTTTTCAAGTTTGCGCATGCGCAGTGTGATAGTGTGACGTCATTACCACTCCACCTGACTGCAGTGTTGCCAACGTGTCCTATGCCCGCCGTTAAACGCTCCCGTTCGTTGGAAACGGCGGCAGTAGGTGACAGTGATGCTGACGACTTTCTTCTTGAAGACACGTCAAAGAAGAAGCAGAAACCTCAGAAGTCAGGGTCTCCAGCAGGGGCCACGGCTCCCCCTTGCACCCCTTCTGGGGCTGTAGAGGGTGGACTCCTGTCATCAGGGTCCCCAAGTGAGCCTACATGTGGCTCAATGACCGACCCTCCGCCGACGATGGACATAGGGGATTCCCTTTGTCTCCCTGCCCCGTCGCGCCTTCGTCGTCTCGCCTTCCCTCGGGACTTGCCTCTGAGCACACGGACGACCTGGTTCTTCCGTCACTGCTCTCCACTTCAGGACTCAACACTTCGCCTCCGCCGAGGTCCCACAGCCGTGATAGTCACCACACAAATGGACGAGACGGTACGCCTGCTCACTCAGGTGGGCTTTCCTGCTCCCCAGGGGGAGGTGATGCTGAAGTTCACCATCATCACCCCAGAAACTCGTCGTACCAAGGTAATGGTTCGCCACGTACCCTGGGAGATCCCTATCGACGATCTTCGCCCTCTTCTCCCACAACTACTGGACATGGAACGCCGCATCAACCCGGTCTCCAAACATCCATCCAACGAACTCATCGGCTGGTGGGTGGGCCCCCTCCCCCCGAAGGTGAATGTAGGACCAATTCACAACTGTCCTCTCGACCGATTTATCGGAACCCCGAAAATCTGTGGTCGTTGCCAATCGTGGAAACACCGCACCTGGGAGTGCACGAGGATGGTCGCCTGCGGTTTCTGTGCAGGTCCTCACGACACAGTGGAATGCAAATCGAAAATTCAGAACAAAATCCCAGTTATTCCACGGTGCGTCAATTGCCATGGCAGTCACCACGCCTGGAATGCCAATTGCCCACAGCGTCCTGGCACTCGCCCGGGGAAAACTTACCTTGTACCACCGCCCTCGTCTCTGACGAAGCCCCTGTCAACCAAACCTCAATCCTATCCACCACCGCCTCTTCCATCCACCAAGGATTTCCCATTGATCTCCTCTCCTCTACCACCCCCTCCATCACCCCTACCACCCATCCTTTCTCCCCTCCCTCCCTCTCCCTACCGTTCTTGGAACAAGGTCGTTGCCGGCCCTGCCACACAGTCACCACCATCTCCTGCCCACCTGGACCCCCGCTGTCTCTCACCAGCACCACCACCTCTTACTCAACTGAACCCTCACCGTCCCTCTCCGTCGCTACCACCACCACATGCCCAGTCGGGCCCTCGGCAATCCTCGCCGCCACCTCCAGCTCATGCACAGGTACACCAAGTTGGTTCTATGGAAACAATCACTCTCCGTCTGGATCGCCACTCCAAGCAAATCAACCTTCTCTCAACCCAACTCGACTTGTTTGTGAAAACAATTGCGACATTGCAGAAGCAACAACAACTCATTCTGGACACCCTGACCCAACAGGGGCGCGCTTTGCAAGCCCTGATGACCCGCCTCCTTCCATCTCCCGAGATGGAGGATCCATCCCTCGCTCTCCCACTCCTCCCTCTCCATTTCTCTCAACAGAATTTGGTACCTCCTCTGGAGCCCTGTCTAGCCCCTCCGACTCATCTCACACCGGAGGCCGTTCCCTCCTCTTCTTACAATGGAACATCCAGGGACTTAGACCTCGCCGGACAGACCTCGCCCAGTTTGTGCTCTCCCATCAAGTAGATGTTGCTCTACTTCAGGAAACCATCACAGACGATGTTACTCCACTCCGCCTCTCTGGCTATTCTGTTTACACCCTGCCTCGGTACCGTGGGCAGGCTCGTGGCCTCCTCACCCTTGTGCGTAACACCATTCCATCTGTTCGTCTCCCTTCACCTGACTCACATGGACCCCCGTCTGAATTACTTTCTGTCTCCCTTACTCTTGGTGACCGGACCCTTCGTGTAGTCAATGTTCATTTCAAGAGTAATTCTCTTGACCCCCAGGTTCTTCACGACCTCCATGATGGGGTTCCCACTATTGTTCTTGGCGACTTTAATGCCCGCCATCCCACTCTTACTCCGGATCATCCCACTCCATGTACCCTTAATGGATCACATCTCTCACAGTTTCTTAATGGGGATGATGATGTTCGCTTTCTTTGTCCTGACGATCCTACTCGCCTCCCCCATAGTTTCCTTGATGTTGGCTTACTATTGAACGGTCATACTTCCTTTCATCCTACCGTCTGCACCGAGCCTGCTCTGTATAGTGACCATCTTGCCGTTACTACCCATCTCAGGCTCTCCTTCTCTGCCCCGACATCAACTCCTTATCGATCCCCTCGCCTTCGTCTCACACAAGATGCTGTTCCTTCCTTTACCCAATACCTTTCTACCTGGGCGGATTCCTATGTTGTCCCCCAGTCCCTTGACTCTTACAGCGCTGATTTTGTTGATGCCGTGTATGACTCTGTCAATCGCGCTACCCCTCCACGCCCTCCCCGTCACCCCAGAAGTGCCACCAACTACTGGTATCGTATCCCTGCCATGAGACATCTCCGGCAGGTAACCCGTGATCTCCACTCTGCCATACGGAGGTCTCGGTCTCCAGAGGACTGGGAAGACTTCAAAAATTGGTGCTCCTTTGCAACTCAGGAGCGCCGTCGGATACGTGAGGCGGACTGGCTATCCTTCACGGGGTCTCTATCGTTCCAGTCGTCACCCTCTTATGTATGGAATCGGATTAATGCTATACGGGGTACTCGACGGATGCCTCCTCCCCACCCTGATCCCGCCTCCCTTGCCTGCTCTTTAATGGAGGACTGGGCACGAGCTTCCTCCCCAGAGGCACTTCCAGATCCAATGCAGGAGGCAGTGCAGGCCCGCATCGATGCGTCTGAGCCTGTTGTTCGTGCTGCTCTTACCTCCCCTGCCCCCACTGATCATCCCATCACACAGTTCGAGCTTGACAGTGCTCGTCGCTCTAGAAAAGACACCTCTCCTGGGGATGATCAGATAACCTACTCCGTCCTCAACGCCTGTACTAATATTCTTAACGGCCCCTTGCTTGCTCTCTACAATATGTCTTATGAACATGGGGGTCTCCCGTCCAACTGGAAAAATGCCACTATTATCCCCATCCCTAAGCCGGGAGATCCTGGGAAATATCGACCCATTAGTCTTACCTCCTGTGTTTGCAAGATGATGGAGAGGATACTCCATCGTCGCCTTCTTCACACCATAGGCGGCTTCCACAACTCCCTCAATGGTTTCATTCAACATCGCAGCACAGCACACTCCATTGCTTCCTTTTATTGCAATCAGACTGCCCGCGTCTCCGTCTTCCTTGATATCAAGGGAGCTTTTGATACGGCTCAGCCTGCCCTCATTTTAGCTGAACTTGCACGGTTAGGTGTTAAAGGGAGACTTCTACAATGGATCGCCTCTTACCTCACTGGACGTCAGGCCCGGGTTCGCGTTGAAGGCTCTATGTCTCCTGTTCAAGAAATGAACCTCGGCACCCCTCAAGGTGGAGTCCTGAGTCCCACCTTGTTTAACACTCTCATGCACTCCATTGCATCACTTCCGTGGCCGACAGAAGTTGTCCACTCAGGATATGCCGACGATGTCCTCCTCCAAGCCCCTGACTACCTCAGCATGCAGGAAGCCCTTGATCTGGTCTCCAGAGAGTGTGATTCACTTGGTTTCCTTCTTTCAACTGCGAAAACAAAAGCCATGTGGCACGGTCGTGTTGTACCTCCACCCTTTTTCTTATCAGGAACGCCCTTGGACTGGGTTAATGAGACAAAATACCTGGGTGTGTATGTAACTCGCACACGTTGTCAGATCCCTGAAGTCCGCCATCTTCGAGACATATGCTTTCGGCGTCTCGCTCCCCTCTCTACCATGTGCAGGGGTTCCCTTGGTGCCAC
This sequence comes from Homarus americanus, assembly GCF_018991925.1. Lineage (NCBI taxonomy): Eukaryota > Metazoa > Arthropoda > Malacostraca > Decapoda > Nephropidae > Homarus > Homarus americanus. The sequence goes on from NW_024745888.1 coordinate 9,427, forward strand.
CATCCCTGTACTTCTCACCATGTACAAGTCCTTTGTCCGTTCCTGTGTCGACTACGCTGCCCCTGCCCTCGTCAACATTAGTCGGACTGCTGTCAACCGTCTCGAAGTTATCCAGAGGAAAGCTGCTCGTATCATCCTTGGGGCTCCTCAGTGGACACGCTCTACTTCTCTATATACCGAACTTGGTCTTTCCCCCTTACAGGATCGTGTCCAGGAGTTTTACCTAAAAACTGCCGTTTCCATTCTACGGGATCCTAGGGGCAACTATGTCCAAACCAACTTGACTACTGCTGTCCGAGACCGACCTCCATCTAGAAGACAGTGGCGAGGGTCACTCATCCGAGCCCTTCAGGAACACGACCTCCTGCCTGATATTGTTGTCACCCCTGCTGTTGGTTCGTCTCCTTCTTCCTGGCTGGATTTTCAACCTGAAGTGATTGCCCTCGGTGGACCGCTCCCGAAATCCCAGGTGAACCCTGTTATTCTCTGCAAATACCACCTCTCCAGGATCGCCCACTGGTCCCCAGGTAGGGTCGTCCTCTACACTGATGGTTCTGTTGACCCCGCTACAGGTAGGGCCGGGGCTGGTGTCTACATCTCCCGTCCTGATGCCCCTGAGCCTATCAAACTGTCTCTCAGAGTTTCTGACGGGGCATCCTCCACTCAGGCTGAACTAATAGCCCTCCTTGCTGCCCTTCTCGCTGAGGAAGAAGCAGATGGTTTCTGCCCCTTGCTTGTCTGCTGTGATTCCAGGTCTGCTCTCGACGGGATCGCATTTGGATCGGGGGAAAATAAGGACCTCATCCTCCGAACACGAGGGTTAACATCCACAC
>NW_024745889.1:0-10188 GCF_018991925.1 Homarus americanus
TGTAGTAGTAGGCCAAAGACATCTAGGCGCAATGGTGGCACTACGGACTTCAGAATAAAGTACGTAGCAGGAAAGGTGAATGAGTGGGTTAGTGAAATCAAGCTCTGTCTGAGATTGCTAACACGAAGCCACATGCGGCCTTTGCAGCATTCACATGGAGTCAAGCATCGCTGGAACTACCTGATGCGTACCATCCCTGAGATCGGACCCCTCCTCCACCCTTTGGAAGAAGCAATCAGTGTCAAGTTCATTCCCAAACTAGTGAAACCCTGACTTAACCCCAGCAGAAAGAGCACTTCTTGCACTTCCACCAAGACTGGGAAGGATGGGACTAACTAATCCAGAGAGATTGCTGCCACTGAACATCAAAATTCACTTAAGCTCGGCAGCCCTCAGGACCATAATAGCCCAGAATGCAACGAAGTGGACACCAGCAGAAGTAAATAAGATCCGTAGGTCCATTACAACAGATCGGCAGCACTGCCAAGACATGTTGCAGCAACGATTGCTGCAGGTTCAAAATTTGAAAACAAAAAGTAGCTATAGCGCAGGAGGTGGCGCCTCGGACAGTTAACTACGTTACCGATAAGGCAAATGGTTTCAGTCTTAATAAACAGAATTTACAGATGCCATTGCTCTAAAGGTACGGTTGGCGGTTTGCCCTCCCAATGTGTGTGTGGCTCTTCCTATGATGGCGATCGCCATGGTCTGCAGAAGGGGGGCTTCATATGCATGAGGCATGACGAGGTAAGGGATCTCACAGCAAATATGTTGAAGGAAATCTGCCGGGATGTCATGGTAGAACCGACCTTCCTTCCATTGGATGGCGAGATCTTCCAACATAGGACTTCAAACACATCTAACGAAGCCCGCGTGGACGTCAGTGCTCGAGGAAACTGGGCGGAGACAGCGAGCTTTCTTCGACATCAGGATTTTTGATCCCATGGCCGCATGTCACCGTAACCTAGCTCTCGATGCTGCACATAGGAGGAAAGAACGAAAGAGAGAAGGGCATATGGGAAGAATTCAAAACGTTGATCAAGGCAGCTTCCTCCTCTAGTGTTCACAACCTCTGGTGGGATGGGCCCAAGTGCAGGAATGTTTCTACGCCAGACTCGCGGAGGTTGATCTCCGAACAGAAGCAGCAGCCCAGAAGTTATGTTACAGCCTGGATGATATGTCGACTGTCTTTCTCTCTCCTTCGGTCAGCTTTGCTTTGCCTCAGGGAACGAGCTTCCTTTCTCCGACAACTGCTGCAGATATTGACTATGAGGCTACAGTGCCAGATGCCGCATAGATCTGCGCTCAATCTAATTTAGCACAGAGATAGGAGGCTTGGTGTATAGGATATTTAATAAGGTAAATAAATGGTATGGTGTGGCTATTGGGGAGGCTGAGGCCACGTTTAAAAAAAAAAAAAAAAAAAAAAAAAGTAGTAGTAGTAACGCACAGGAAGAGGGGAAGACCCGGGCCGTATAGAGTAAGCCAGTCGGTGGGGGGGGTGGAGGGGGGGGACCCGGGTCGTATCAACATAACATTCAGGCGTGGTTTTGGCAGCTCATTTTCTCTGTAATTTTCCAGCGCTGTTACTGAAACCTAGAGTACAGCACCGTAGGGTATTACAGCAGCTGTTTCTTGTTTATACAGCAGCTGTGATACTCTCTACTTTCCTCCCTCTCTGCATTAGTCCTCCCCTCCTTTCTTCTTTTCTTTCTTCCTTACCTCCTTTCCTCACTCCTTCCTTCTCTCCCTCCCTCTCTTACTCCTTCCTCTTTCCCTACATCTCTCGCCATTACTCCCCCTTACCTTCCTTCTTCTTTCCCTCCCTCCTTCCCTTCCTTCCTTCCTTCCTTCCTTTTTCTTTAGTTTAACCCTCAAATCCCCCTTTCATTTTCTACAACTTATAATAAAACCTTCGTTGGGTTTAAACTATCCTCTTTATACACGATTTAAACCCGTTTTATACACGAATTAAAATAACTGTTGGCATTATCTAGACTCCCATTGAGTAGTTAAGTAGGGTTATAATACTCTCTGTTATGATAGTTAGACAATAATAAAAACTGGTATAAAACTCGACATTTTTCATTTGACTCTAAATTAGTTCTTTAATCTATGATACTTATAACTACAGGTGAGTGGGACAGGTAAGTGGGATAGGTGAGTGGGACAGGTAAGTGGGATAGGTGAGTGGGACAGGTGAGTGGGATAGGTGAGTGGGATAGGTGAGTGGGATAGTGGGATAGGTGAGTGGGACAGGTGAGTAGGACAGGTAAGTGAGACAGGTGAGTAGGACAGGTAAGTGGGACAGGTAAGAGGGACAGGTAAGTGGGACAGGTAAGAGGAACAGGTAAGAGGGACAGGTAAGTGGGACAGATAAGTGGGACAGGTAAATAAGTTATTATCTTTCTTTAGTAAATACTGACGTTATTGCCCTCAGATATAAATTATAATATCAGTTATGAGGTAAAAAATTCCTCTTTTCAATTGAACTAAAAATCAGTTACCTCGTTAAATAAATAAAAAATAAATACAAACTTCCTTTCATAACCATAGAAAAAAAGTAAAAAAAATTCAGAGTTTTATCATCCGAGTTACAATCATTCTTGTCTATTATTATCATACCTGTGATAAATTTCCCCATTGAGAATAAGTCCCAAAATTAAAATAGTTTCTCTATATTATTTATTAAACCAGAGAAGTGAATAGAAACTTCCCCCCCTTTTTTTCCCCCTGTGAATTAAAAAAAAAATCTAAATCTACCTTTTCCATCTTACACCAATTATCGTAATAGTTAACGAGGGGAAGGGGAGGAGAGGGGTGGGAGAGGTGGGGGGAGAGGGTAGGGGAAAGGAGAGGGGTGAAAAGGAGTTGTTGGGTGGGAGAGAGGAAGGAGAGGGAGAGAGAGTATAAATTCCACCCTCCTTTCATACAATTAAATTTACAGTCTTGTCAATTACAACTCTCGTGGTCCATGATCTGGGAACACTTAGGTAGGTTAAAACTCCTCCTTCCCTTTTTAATATGACTGTATTATGAGGGCAGGTGGTGATAGTGGTTGTAGTAGTGGTGGTAGAGGTGGTGGTGGTGAGATGGTGGTGGTGGGGTGGTGGTGGTGGTGGTGGTGGTGGTGGTGGTGGTGTGGTGGTGGTGGTGGTGGTGGTGGTGGTGGTGGTGGTGGTGTGGTGGTGGTGATGGTGGTGGTGGTGGTGGTGGTGGTGATGGTGGTGGTGATGGTGGTGGTGGTGAGTGGTGGTGGTGGGTGGTGGTGGTGGTGGTGGGGTGGTGGTGGTGTGGTGGTGGTGATGGTGGTGAGTGGTGTGTGGTGGTGGTGGTGGTGGTCGTGGATAAGGGTTAAACTTCAAGGGCTGAGGGATTATACTGTTAGGGAGTTCTATGTGTGTGTGTGTGTGTGTGTGTGTGTGTGTGTGTGTGTGTGTGTGTGTGTGTGTGTGTCTGTCCATCTGTGTCTATCTTTATCTCTCTCTTTTCTTTTATTCTTACGTTCTTTCTTTTCCATTTCTTCCTGTTTCTTTTTTATCTCTGTTTGTTTGTTTTTTCATTCTTTCGTTCTATTCTCTCTCTCTTCTTCCTTCATTCTCTCTATCTCGTTCATTCCTTCTTTCTCCCTTTCTTCTCTCTTCCTTATGTTTCTGTCCCTCTTTCGTCTGTTTATCTATAAACAAAATATAGATAAACAATAATGAAAACAAATAACAATAAAAGAATCGGCAGGAAAACACACACACACACACACACACACACACACACACACACACACACACACACACAGTCCAACCATCCGGAACATCAACATAACCAAAATTGTGCGAAACAATACATATATAAAGCCTAAGCCGGAAAACAGCCATTCGGACGTATACTTCCCACCATGGTATTCAGATCACACATAGTATTGTTCGATCGTCTTATCGCGTCCTCATTCCCAGTCATAGCGACACGGACCCACACCACCGACCCTTACTTTATGGCTAGGGGAAGGACACACACACACACACACACACACACACACACACACACACACACACACACACACACACACACACACACACACACACACACACACAGTCTTCCCTCCCATCCCTAACACAACACCTTACCAGTTCATCTCTTCCCCCTCCCTCCCACCCGTGCTCTCACCTGTGCTGCTACTAATCTTCCTCCTGCCCTCCTGCCATAGGCCCTAACACCTTTACCCTTTACATCACCTTTCATCTTAAAAAACAAGGAATAGAAAAGGGGAATAGGAGAGAGGAAAGAAGAGAGGGGAGGGGCAGAAAGGAACAGGAGGAAGAAATGAAGAGATGGAAGAGAATGAGGGAGGAGAGAAATCAAGAAGAGCAGGAGAGGAAGAAATAAAAAAGAAGGAAGAGGAAGAAGAAAAAAGAAGATGAAGGGAGAAAGAGAAGGAAGAAATGAGGAAGAGGTTAAGGAAGGAGACAGTCCCGTTCGCCTCTCCACCTAGGTAAGAGCAATTTACACCTTTATGAGCTATCAGATATTCCTATTCAGTGGGGAGGTGTGTAATGAATTCAATAGTGTTAGTGTGGAAGTGGTAATTAGAATCATAGTGAAGATAACCTGATTGTCGCAATGTCATTATACGATTGGAGTACATCAGGTTGGCAGTGGCGGAGCGATGATGATGATGATGATGATGATGATGATGATGATGATGATGATGATGATAAATAATGATGATGATGATGATGATGATGAGGCTGACTGATGATGATGATGATGATGAGGCTGACTGATGATGATGATGATGGTAAAATAATGATGATGATGACGTGAAGAATTTCTAGTCATTTACATACAGTTTCAAGGTAAGATTTCTTAAGGTAAATATCACGTTAACTATTATAATGTGATGTGGTTTTATAACTCCTTCCTTACCTAATCCCATGATCAATCCCTTCCCAATACCTGGTAAGTACTCAGGAAGTTACTAGTTACCTGGTAATTATCTCAGGGAAGTTACTAGTGCCTGGTAAGTACTCAGGGAGTTACTAGTACCTAATAAGTACTTTGGGATGTTACTAGTACCTGGTAAGTACTCGGGAGTTACTGTGCCTAATAAGTACTTGGGGATGTTACTAGTCCTGGTAGAGTACTCAGGGGTTCAGAAGGCATGGGAAAGGGTTTAAGGGGATGAGAGAGAGAGAGAGAGAGACTCCTACTCGATCTGAACAAAGGACCTACATTATTCAACACCCACACACACACACACACACACACACACACACACTAGCCATCGTCGTCACAGCATCGGTATTCCATGGGCGTGCTGTTGTGCTGGAAGGAGGAGAGGAGGAAGGAAGGAAGGGGTGGGAGGGAGGAGGAAGGGATAGGAGGAAGGGGGGGAGGGATAAGACGGAGTTAGCAGGGATAGGAGGAATGGGGGGTGGGATAAGAGGGAGGGAGGAAGGTAGGAGGGAGGAGGCAGGGATAGGAGGGAGGGATAAGAGGGTAGGAGGGAGGGAGAAGGAGGGTCGGATGAAGGAATAAGGAACATAGGAAATAAAACAGGGACACGAGGAAGAACAGGCCAACAACAACAACACACATATGTGTCTGAGACGCACAAGAACAATAACAATGAAGAAGAAAAAAGAAAAAAGACGGAGAGAAGATAAAAGAGTAAGAGGAGGAAGACAAGAATAAATAAAACACGAGGAGAAGATGAGAATGAGGGACACATGAAAGAGGATAAAAGTAAGATAATTAATAAGATTATATTGGAGAGAGAGGGGGGGGGGGGGGGGGGGGGGGGGAGAGAGAGAGAAACAAGGTGGTAACACTTGACACTGGGGCAGAAGACACAGTTCAAGTACAAACAACATCATATACATCACCACCTCCACCTCCTCATCCACCTCTTTTTCACCTCCTCATCCACCTATCCTCCTCTCCTTCTCCTTTCTTCTTCGGTCCTTGCTTTGTTAGGTGTGATGTACAATAATGCGTCTGTGTGTATGTCCAATTGTCCATCCGTAGGGGGACGGGTGGGGGGCCGGGTGGGGTGGGGGTCGGGTGGGGTGGGGGGTCGGGTGGGTGGGGGTCAGGTGGGGGGGGGTCAGGTGGGGGGGTCGGGTAGGTGGGGGGGCTGAGACGGGTGGTGGGGGACGGGTGGTGGGGGGTCGAGACGGGTGGTGGGGGGTCGAGACGGTGGTGGGTCGAGGACGGTGGTGGGGTCGAGACGGGTGGGTGGGGGGTCGGGTGGGGTGGTGGGGGTCGGGTGGGGTGGTGGGGGTCGGGTGGGGTGGGGGGTCGAGACGGGTGGTGGGGGGACGGGTGGTGGGGGTCGGGAGACGGGTGGTGGGGGGTGAGACGGGTGGTGGGGGGTCGAGACGGGTGGTGGGGGGGTCGGTGGGGGGGTCGGTGGGGGTGGGGGTCGGGTGGGGTGGGGGGTCCGGGGTGGGAAGGGAGGGTCGAGACGGGTGGTGGGGGGGACGGTGGGGGGTCGAGACGGGTGTGGTGGGGGTCGAGACGGTGCCGGGGGGGTCGAGACGGGTGGTGGGGGGTCGAGACGGGTGGTGGGGGGTCGAGACGGTGGTGGGGGGGTCGAGACGGGTGGTGGGGAGGACGGTGGTGGGGGTCGGGTGGGGGACGGGTAGGGGGACGGCCGGGGAGGGGGAGACAGCGACTTAATCACAATTATTTACGGTATTTATTCTTTCTCTTCCTCTTCCACTTCCGTATGAGGGAACTAGCCACTTCCTGATAAACATTGGGAATAACAACAACACAAGGAAAAGTTGTATATGTAAACGTAAATAGTATATAAGATTACGGACGATAATATTATTATTTTATTTATTTTGTTCCTGTTCCGTGTGTGTGTGTGTGTGTGTGTGTGTGTGTGTGTGTGTAATTAGGAAACAATACACACAAGTAATCATCTAATGAACCCTGATATAACGGACATTCATCTCTATATGTCCTTAAATAGAGGTTTTAATCTTTACAAACATCAATATAACATATTTATTTTTTTGCACTTTCTTCCCTAATTTTTCCCCCATAAGAGTTAGAACTTATACAGAACACTACAGAAGACTACAGAAGACTACAGAACACTATAGAACACTACGAACACTACTGAACACTACAGAACACTAGCAGAACACTACAGAACACTATAGAACACTACAGAACACTACAGAACACTTACTTGGAGCAGTCTTCGCCGACTATCCTTGCAGGCACTCACAACGACCAAGCACACACGACCCATGGTTGGTACAGTCGCTGAGACACGCTGATTGGAGGTCAGGTTCCTCCCTAGATGAAGCCCACCCTTGACGACCAGAATAACAATTAATAAGGAGACCTGTGGTAGGTGGTGGTGGTGGTGGTGGTGGTGGTGGTGGTGGTGGTGATGATGATGATGATGATGATGATGATGATGATGATGATGATGATAGTGGAGACATCCTCGAATTAGAACAAGTTACTAATTAGAGTCAAGACTATTATTATTAAAAGAAATTCCTCCTCCATAATCATAATTACTGGGAAAGTTATTGTGTTATATCTCTCTCTCACTCGTTACACTATTCTCATTAGTGGTAACACCTGTCAGTCATCTACCTGTACACACACACACACACACACACTGCCAAGACGACAGTTCCCCTGTCCGACACTGTCCTCTGAACAGTGACTGATACGCCTGTTACCTATCACTATTACGACTAATTGGCTGTTATCACCACACGTCTTATCTAATTCAGGGGTAAAGTGGCGCACCTGTCCACCACCTGACATTTAATTAAGATAAATTGTGTGTATAAGAGACTCGGCGGAAGTTCTTGGTATCTTGGTATATTGGCTTTTCACTGTAGGATGTTCTCGACCCAACAATGGCCGGAGACTCAAGAAGAACCTCGATTTAATTTACGATTTTGACTTGAGATTGGCACAAATGTCAATATTTGTCTTTAATTAATTTGTGAGGCCCCATTTCACCTTGATTTGGCTCACACCTGACGTATACCTGTCCATCACCTGTCGGAGCTCACAGCTGTGGTGGTGACCAGGGAAACACAGCCTTATGTGGCCGCCTCACTCGATACCACTACTACCACTAGCACCATCACCACCATCACCACCATCATCACCACCATCACCACCACCATCGGTACCGTCTCTACCACACTCACACCACCACCATCGGTACCGTCTCTACCACACTCACACAACAACACACGTCTCTCGACCTGCCACTTCTTTCACTGTCTATCTTTGTGTCAATCTATCTCCAACTAATCATCAATATATCTCATCTTCCTCTCCTTCTCTGGCTCATACTCACCCCCTCTCTGTACCCCCGTGACGTACCTGCTTCCACCCAATGCCGTCGTTGTAGATGGCCAGGTACCACATACCGGTACCAGGTACTCCACCAGGCTGACGTTCCACCCGTGGTCGTGGATGTACCCGCCGCGGCCTGGAGAGGCCGGCAGTGCTAGGAGGCTCCTCGACCACCTCCTCCTCCTCCTCCTGCTGCGGCCCCGTCGAAGATTCCTGAAGAAGAAGAAGAAGAAGAAATATTCATATTAAGTCTTGTGTGATAAATATAATTCCCAATAATAGAAACACTATGACGTCAATAGAGTGATAAGCCAAAACATATGAGTCGATGGTCTATACGGAGGTGTTTATGTATCAACAGGTTATAGATTACTGAGTGAGGCTACAAGGACTCAGGAGGAGTCACCTGGGGAGAGGGTCACCTGGAGGGAGGAGGATCACCTGGAGGAGGGTCACTTGGAGGAGGAGGAGGGTCACCTGGAGGAGGGAGGATCACCTGGAGGAGGGGGGGGTCACCTGGAGGAGGGGAGGTCACCTGGAGGAGGGGGGGGAGGCCTGGAGGAGGGAGGGTCACCTGGAGGAGGGAGGGTCACCTGGAGGAGGGGAGGGTCACCTGGAGGAGGGGGGAGGTCACCTGGAGGAGGGAGAGGATCACCTGGAGGAGGGGGAGGGTCACCTGGGGAGAGGGTCACCTGGAGGAGGGGAGGTCACCTGGAGGGGAGGGTCACTTGGAGGAGGGGGAGGTCACCTGGAGGGAGGGGAGGGTCACCTGGAGGAGGGAGGAGGATCACTCTGGAGGGGAGGGTCACCTGGGGAGAGGTCACCTGGAGGAGGGGGAGGGTCACCTGGAGGGAGGGTCACTTGGAGGAGGGGAGGTCACCTGGAGGGAGGAGGGTCACCTGGGGAGAGGGTCACCTGGAGGAGGGGAGGGTCACCTGGGAGGGAGAGAGGATCACCTGGAGGAGGGGGAGGGTCACCTGGGGAGAGAGGGGTCACCTGGAGGAGGGGAGGGTCACCTGGAGGGAGGGTCACTTGGAGGAGGGGAGGGTCACCTGAGGAGGGGGAGGGTCACCTGGAGGAGGGGAGGAGTCACCTGGAGGAGGGGGAGGTCACCTGGGGAGAGGGTCACCTGGAGGAGGGGGAGGGTCACCTGGAGGGAGGGCTACTTGGAGGAGGGGGAGGGTCACCTGGAGGAGGGGGAGGATCACCTGGAGGAGGGGGAGGATCACCTGGAGGAGGGAGGGTCACCTGGGGAGAGGGTCACCTGGAGGAGGGGGAGGGTCACCTGGAGGGAGGGTCACTTGGGAGGAGGGGTCACCTGGGAGGAGGGGAGGATCACCTGGAGGAGGGGAGGATCACCTGGAGGAGGGGAGGGTCACCTGGGGAGAGGGTCACCTGGAGGAGGGGGGAGGGCCACCTGGAGGGAGGGTCACTTGGAGGAGGGGGAGGGTCACCTGGAGGAGGGGAGGATCACCTGGAGGAGGGGAGGGTTACCTGGAGGAGGGGGAGGGTCACCTGGAGGAGGGGGAGGGTCACCTGGAGGCGGGAGGGTCACCTGGAGGAGGGGGAGGGTCACCTGGAGGAGGGTCACGGAGGAGGGGGAGGGTCACCTGGAGGAGGGGGAGGATCACCTGAGGAGGGGGAGGATCACCTGGAGGAGGGGAGGATCACCTGGAGGAGGAGGAGGGTCACCTGGAGGAGGGGGAGGTCACCTGGAGGAGGGTCATCTGGAAGGAGAGTCACTTAGAGGAGGGGAGGGTCTACCTGGAGGAGGGGGAGGATCACCTGGAGGAGGGGGAGGGTCACCTGGAGGAGGGGGAGCAATACGTAACTGAACGAAGCATACTG